>NW_027513510.1:1200000-1500000 GCF_048772815.1 Callospermophilus lateralis | reverse complement strand
ACAAAACCTTCGAAGAAGAATTAATACCAATACTATTCAAGCTATATCAAGAAATGGAATAATAAGGAGCTCTTCCAAATTCATTCTCGGAGTCCAAAATCACCCTGATCCCAAAACCAGACAAACACACTTCAAAAAAGAAAACTACAGACCAATATCTCTAATGAAGTTGGATGCAAAAATTCTCAATAAAATCCGTGTGAATTGAATACAAAAACATATCAAAATAGTTGTGCACCATGATCAAGTAGGATTCATCCCTGGAATGCAAGGCTGGTTCAATATACGGAAATCAATAAATGCTATTCACCACATCAATAGACTTAAGGACAAGAACCATATGATCATCTCGATAGATGTAGTAAAACATTCAACAAAGTTCAGCATCCCTTTATGTTCAAAACACTAGAAAAACTAGGGATAACAGGAACTTACCTCAACATTGTAAAAGCTATATATGCTAAACCTCAGGCTAGGATCATCCTAAATGGAGAAAACTGAAGGCATTCCCTCTGAAATCTGGAACAAGACAGGGATGCCCTCTATCACCACTTCTATTCAATTTAGTTCTTGAAATACTAGCCAGAGCAATTAGACAGACAAAAGAAATTAAAGGCATAAAAATAGGAAAAGAAGAACTTGAATTATCGCTATTTGTGGATGACATGGTAATATATTTAACAGACCCAAAAGGGTCTACAAGGAAACTGCTAGAGTTAATAAATGAAGGATATAAAACCAACACGCATAAATCAAAGGCATTCCTGTATATCAGCAACAAAACTTCTGAAATGGAAATGAGGAAAACCACTCCATTCAAAATATCCTCAAAGAAAATAAGATACTTGGAAATCAACCTAACAAAAGAGGTGAAAACCACAGAACCCTAAAGAGAGAGATAGAAAAAGATCTTAGAAGATGGAAAAATGTACCCTGTTCATGGATAGGCAGAACTAAATTCATCAAAATGGCGAAATTACCCAAAGTTCTCTACAGGTTTAAAGCAATGCCAATCAAAATCCCAACGGCATTTCTTGTAGAAATCATGAAATTCATATGGAAAAACAAAAGACACAGTATAGCAAAAGGAATTCTAAGCAGGAAGTGTGAATCGGGAGGTATAGCGATACTAGAGTTCAAACTTTACTACAAAGCAAGAGTAACAAAAACAGTGTGGTACTGGTACCAAAACAGGCAGGTGGACCAATGGTATAGAATAGAGGACAGAGAAACCAATCCACAAAATTACAACTTTCTTATATTTGATAAAGTGGCTATAAACATGCAATGGATGAAGGATAGCATCTTCAACAAATGGTGCAGGGAAAATTAGAAATCCATGTGCAACAAAATGAAACTGAATCCCGTTCTCTCACCATGCACAAAAGTTAACTCAAAATAGATCAAGGAGCTAGATATCAAATCAGAGACACTGCGTCTCATAGAAGAAAAAGTTGGCTATGATCTATATACTGTGGGGTCGGGCTCCAAATTCTTTAATAAGACATCAATAGCCCAAGAGTTAATAACAAGAATAAACAAATGGGACTTACTTAAACTAAAAAGTTTTTTTCTCAAGAAGAGAAACAATAAGAGAGGTAAATAGAGAGCCTACATCCTGGGAACAAATTTTTACCCCTCACACTTCAGATAGAGCCCTAATATCCAAAATATACAAAGAACTCAAAATATTAAACAATAAGATAACAAATAACCCAATCAACAAATGGGCCAAGGACCTAAACAGACACTTCACAGAGGACATACAATCAATCAACAAGTACATGAAAAAATGCTCACCATCTCTAGCAGTCTGAGAAATGCAAATCAAAACCACCCTAAGATACCATCTGACTCCAGTAAGATCAGCAGCCATTATGAAGTTAAACAACAATAAGTGTTGGCGAGGATTTGGGGAAAAGGATACACTTGTACACTGCTGGTGGAACTGCAAATTGGTGAGGCCAATTTTGAAAGAAGTATGGATATTCCTGGAAAAGCTGGAAATGGATCCACCATTTGACCCAGCTATCACCCTTCTTGGAATGTTCTCTGAGGATCTTAAAAGAGCGTACTATAGGGATACTGCCACATCAATGATCATAGCAGCACAATTCACAATAGCTAGACTGTGGAGCCAACTTAGATGCCCTTCAATAGATTAATAGATAAAAAAATGTTGCATCTATACACAATGGAGTATTACACAGCACAAAAAATGACAAAATCATAGAATTTGCAGGAAAATGGATGGCATTAGAGCATATTATGCTAAGCGAAGCTAACCAATCCTTAAAAAACAAATGCCAAATGTCTTCTCTGTTATAAAGAGAGCAAATAAGAACAGAACAGGGAGGAAGAGCATGAGGAAAAGATTAACATTAAACAAAGACGAATGGGGGGAGAGAAAGGGAGAGAGAAGGGAAAGCTTATGAAAATTGTAGGAAACTCTCAATGTTACACAAAATTGCATATAAGATGTTGTGAGGGGAAGTGAGGGGGAAACAATGGAGAGAATTGAACAATAGCAGATGAGGTAGAGAGGGAAGATGGGAGGGGAGGAGAGGGTGGATAGTAGGGGATAGGAAAGGTAGCAGAATACAACAGTCACTAATATGCCATTATGTAAAAATGTGAATGTGTAACCGATGTGATTCTACAATTCGTATTTGGGGAAAAAATGGGAGTTCATAACCCAATTGAGTCAAATGTATGAAAGATGATATATCTTGAGCTTTGTAATGTTTTGAACAACCAATAAAAATAAATAAATAAATAAAGGTTTAAAATTTAGTGGGAAGAAATCAGCTAAAAATGGATTCAGATGTATTCATTTTGCTATACAGAAACTTTGTTTTGTGAATATCACAAATTTATTTTACCAGAAAATGCACATAAATTGAGATTAAAGGATAATTCACCTAACTTCATGAAAAATTCATAGCATTTTCTACACTTTTCATATTTCATTTTTTTCGTGAATATTTTGTCATGGACAAGGTCTAGTCTTAGGCTATTCTTCCTGAATACTACCTCATCTGACAAGTTCGTACAATGTGTTGGATTGTTCTTTTCATCTTTTATTTAATAGTTTCTAGCTGATAATGTGTATTTTTTCTTATCTTTATTTGGACATACAAACCTAACTATATCTTTGCATTTTATGTTTTACTGGGGAAGAGACTCATCAAAAGCTCTTTGTTATATGTATCAACAATCAAACATCTAGAGCATGCAATTATTCTTAATTTTGCATGAAAATAAATTTGTACAATTTTTCTTATAAAGATGTAGTATTATTAATAATGTCCCTACTGTAATAAGTAACTACTTACAAGAAGAATTAAACAATTGACTTTATATCAATTATGAACATGAAAAGTACTAAAATAAGTATTTGGCAATTAATACACAATTGATAGAAATTGAAATCACAAGAAAGCCATTTAAAAAGTCAGTGCATATGGTCCTTAAATAATAGGTTGTTCAAATAAAATTTCTCTAATTCATAAGAGTTAATATGCGACATTACCACTTAATGTGATATAAAACTTTAAATTATCAGTATTGATAAATAAGAATGATACCTGTTTACTTAAATATGTTTATTTGATTTTCACTGTAAGATGTTAATTATGGAAGAATTGAGAATTAAGAAAGACTTGGTCTATATTATTTCTAACAGGAAAATCAAAGTACTTTTAAATATATATGTATATATATAATATATGAAATGTATATGCATGAATATAGATACATATGTATAATAAATGTATTGTAATATATCTATCAGGTGATTATACTTTTTAAATTTTCTCAAGAAAAAGAATGACTATAAAAAACAGTCTTAAATTTAAATTTCATAGCATACTACTGTTTGTAATGACATGAGAGAAAAATAGATATGGAGGGGAAACCAAAAAGGAAGGGAGAGAAGGGGGAAAATGAGGAAGAAAGTGAGTAAAGAAGAGGGACATGAGTGTATGATGTTAAGATAGAAGTGGAGGGGCTGGGTTTGTGGCTCAGAGGTAACATGCTTTTCTAGCATGTGTGAGGCACATGGTTCTATTCTCAGCACCACATACAAATAAACAAAATGAAGGTCAATCAACAACTGAAAAAATAAAAAAAGAAAAAAGAAGAAATATTACGAAAATTCCAAGCTTTGATGAATGTTAAATAAAAAAAATATGTTACATAGCCTTATGTAATTTCTAGACTATCCAAAATAGTCACTAAATGTTAGATTATTAGTGCTGTAACTAAAAATCCATTGATCTTTCCTCTACATTCTGTGGCATGCTAGTGCTAAAATAAATTGTATTATTAATTCCCCCCCAAATCCTAATATTTCTACAGTAACTGACCCAGTTGAACATCAATGCAAGTAGACTCTATGAGACATGATGTGTATTTTGACGTTCATTTTTATTCAACACTGGTACATTACTATCTTCAGTTTATGCACATCATAGCATATATGTTTCATCAAAATTTCTCAAATTTATAGGCATTTGTTTCACTTTCAATCACTTCCTGCTTGAGAACACATGTATTCCTCCATGTTTCATAACTGCTCTTTTCATGAGACTTCTTCCCAAAAACATTATTTTCGATTTCCATTATCACATTTGAAGCAAAACGCACAAACCCGTCACAATAAACCATAACACTAATATTACCATTAGATGTATAACTGGTTGGAATGAATGGTTGTATATCGATATAAGATTTCTTACTTAGTTTCAGATATCAATTCAATCCATTATTTAAAGTGGAACCAGTTATATTATTTATTCACAGTACAGTCTATTCACGAATTATCTCTATATTCATAGACACAGGTACACCTCTTTGTACCCCCAATACTAATTTATACGTCCTCAAAATATAGCTCCCAGAAATGGTGGAAGAAATACCCATGTCACCTGATCTCCATATACATTTTATCACAGTAATATTCTGGACACAAAAAGCAAAGGTCACACTTATGATTGTACAAAACCTAAATGGAAAGTGAACATGGATTACTAAAAACATCCATGTCCAGGTTGCCTAATGCTCTCAAATGAAAATCCTATTGGTGACTACATATTTGTTTCTTCCAAAGATTATATATTCAAACTCAAACATGTTGAAAATGTCTAATCCTGTCACTCACTTTATACTTTGCCTGATTTTGTAATGTCTCTATTGATATCTGCTTTCCTACATATTTTCCCCAGTTAATCATTGTGACTTCCTCATCACATGTGCTGATATTTACATTCACTCTCTTAGCGATACCCTAGTTCTAAAGAACTTTTGTTCCAAATCCTACACTCATTCTTCTTCCTAAACCTACCGACTATCTTCCTAATCCTACCGACTATCACTTTTTGACTGGATGTTCTCTTCTACATTCAATCATCCAAGGTGAAAGGTCCTATGCCATTGTATATCGATTTATCTGAAACATCTGTGCAGAATGTAATTCAACGCTAAGTATCCCAATCAAGGGACAAATGAAGTTCTGGGCTTCAAATCTTACTTAGATTTCTGTTTTCGTACATATATTTCACCTCTATATTCTTATAAATATCACAGGTTCCCAATACCATTATTCATCCAGCAGAATGGTTCCTAACCCATATCGAACATGTTAATAACACTAATCATACACTGTTCCCTCAATCTAACTTTACTGAGGAGCAGCGACAGTGTTGGTCTTACAATACAGGAATGTATGGGATCTTCCACCTGCTGAGAACATCAAAGGTACATGCAGAAATGATCTCTGGAGAAGATGTAGGCAGCTATGAAGGACCTGAGAGAGCAAAAGACATCTCCATGGCAAAGAACCTGGTAGGATGAAGGAATGTGTCTGAATCAGCCTCACTCTTCTTAATGTAGAGTAGACCAAACCAGGCCTGTGTGGAAAGCTCTTCCCAGGTGCGTATGGTTGATATACCATTCTAACATATGAAAGTGTCACAGGAAGTAGGGGCAGCCTCCATCTCATGGGACCCTTGGAAGCAACTGTTAGGACAAAGTGGTTGCCAAGGCAGTTACCTCATTCAGTTCCTGAAAGAAGTGACCACACCCCACTTCCTTGATGATGAAAGTCTCTGAACTTGGGATCCAGGAAGCCAGGCACCCAGAGCCATTACCAATCCCAGTCCCAGTGGTCTCACTTGTTTGAATTTACCAAAGACAGAGTCAGTCTTTCTTCTTAACTGTTAAGGTCTGTAAACACGTCAGATTGGCACCTGTTATTTTGCCAGAGAAATGTTAGAGTCTGTAAAAAAGTCTGGATGGCGCCTGGCAAAATGCCAGAGGGAGTGGTTTGTGAAGTAACAAAAGCGAGCCATTAAGTGTGGAGATTCCTTATTGTTTGACTGCTGTATCTACTTCATGCTAATTAGATAGGCTGTGTAAAATGTATAAATACCGCTCTTATTCAACAATAATCGGCTTCCACTCCTGCTGCATCAGTCTACCCAAGTTGTTCGTCACCCCCCCGGTTATTTTGCCCAGCCAGCCGGGCTGCGGCACTTACCTACTGATGTGAGGATGGCCAAATGCCAGGGAAGCTCTGAAGATAATTCTTTCCTGATAAAGCAGGTATTGGCTCACCACTGACTCCTGACTACTTCACAGAGTTAGCAAAGGAAAGCAGATTTGAGACAGGACAAGCAATTTTGGGGAACATAGTATGGCCCACCAGTCAGAGGACACTCTGGATAGTCACAGACCAACTTGGAGGAAAGAGTTGCCTTGGTGGGTGTGGTTGTGGGTTTGTGTATTCCACTGTGTCTGTGGTTATAGACATTAGAAAAGAGAATGCATCAATGGAATTGTTCTGTCTAGTAGAAAGCTTCTCAGCATTCATCCTGCCAAATTTATGAATGGACTACGGCTTTCCTTATGAATGGGCAACACCTGCTATCTTCCTAAGTTCCTGTTTTCTTCCTGAATTCTGGCCACTCTCAAGAATAGGCTCATGGTTTTGTGTAAAAGATATGTACCACCTCCAAACTCTATAACATGGCCTTGTACTGGATAGCTGAAGGGAATGGAGAGGAACTCAGAAAACTCAGATATCAGTGTGACCAGTAAAGTGTCAGTGGAGAAACACTGATTTGGGCCTTTTGTTTACCTATTTTTCCGTTGCCCTGAATGTCTGGAAGGTCTTTGCCTCAGTCCACCCCTTTGTGAAACCTGAAGAAAACAGTTTTCTAATGGAAAATAATGAGCATCACCTGTGGCTCTTTGCTTAATTGCCGTGGAAAGGGATGTGTCTTAATCAGCCTCTTGGCCCTGTGTGAGGCTGTGACTTAGATTCTCACCACCTGATGAATCTAAGGAAAGATCTCATGTGTGCATCCAAAACCAAAATGGAAAAAGAGCAGTCTTGTGGATGAAGTCTCTCGCCTTCCTCTGTAAGGTTCCTGACTTCCATCAAGTGAGAATAGGTATCTTTGGTTCAAAAAGTTTTTCAAAGCCCTGCAGAGGCAAGCCCATAGGTGCTTGGATTTTCTCATAACTCCAATTCACATAAAGAATCTAAACCCCACAGACATAAGGCTCAAATTGGAGAAGCAGAGCAGTATTAATGGCAGGCCTAATTGATCACTCCTTGTTCACAGATAGGTTGTCAAGCCACCCTGACATTAGACAAATGAGGGTAGGGAGCATATTTTGGATACTGTCTTCAGCTGCACCCCTCATGGAAACTTCCAGCCAGAGGTTATGATGAGTGTCTATGTGGAAGTAGTTGAGAGCCATGTGGGAGTGTTTTGGTTTTAATTGTGGTCATTTGTTTGGCTGATGGAAGAGATGACTGGGTCCACCTTGGCTTGAACTCTGGTGTGAGTCTTCTTAGAGACTGAGTTCTGGAAATGACTGCAGAGATGTATTGCCATGAATTGTGTTGGGATTTTTGGAGGCCACGCATGGTAGTGGCCTTTGGAAACTGAGATCTAGGCCCGGGGGGCTTCCCACAGAGCACTGGGAATCTGAGCCAGAATATCACATGATTTTATTCTGAAAGACTTGACAGCCATAGTTGAGAGTAAAAACACACATGGACCTCACATTGTAGACCTCAATGGGCCTGGCTTCATTTGATCTTTTGGCCACTCTTTGGGAAGTCTTGCCTGTGAGAGTTCTCCAGAACTTTCATTGAAATGGGCTTTCTCACCTTTTAATGTTTCCAGAATGAATTAAATCCCACAGTGCCTCCAACCTCATCCTTGAAAAATGGCTAGATAAACATCATAAAAATTTGAAATTCCCATCACCAGGTGACACTGGATACACTTTGGATTTCCTGTTGCTCATCATGAGTGTACCAGACAGTGCCTTGATTGACTGGGTTTCATGAAAATGGTGTAGAACAATGATGCAAATAAGTTAAAGTCTGCTGAGTAGTGGGCCTAGAGCAGTGTTTTGCAGGTCTGTGATAAAACTTCTGTGGTGGGGTCATGTGGATCTGCAAAAGGCTTGTAACTGACATGGTGCAGCCAGCAGACCCTTGTATGTAAAGGCATCTTGTTGAATGGAGAGGTTTCAGGGCAATGTTCAGAATCAGGTTGCTATGGTCAAGGGGGCAAGCTATGTGGGATAGAAGCCTGGTTGGTGCATTCTCCTGCAGACCCTGACGCACAACACGTGACAGATCTCCCTCCAGCACTGTGACCCAGTTGAATTCCTTGTAATTCCTGAAGCCAATACCAAACTCCCAGTGCAGCAGCAAGGACACCATGAAAAGTGGAGGATGACCAAATGGCTTCACAGTCCACACGGGGCCACACTTAGCCTTCAGTGGCAAGAGTTTACTTACAAAGAGAGAATTTAGCCTTGCTGCCTCACGTTCTTTGGAAAATAAGAAACCATGTTCTGCAGGTCACATAGATGGAGACCCAGCTTTGGTGGTCTCACTAGAAAGGAAGCCATAGGTCCTGACTACAACATATACTTCAAGTGGCCAACCTCAGAGGCAGGTTCTCCAGAAGTCTTTAGGCTGGCAGATCTCCATATTTGTGCAGTATTTACCCTGTCCCTTACTTTTGGAAACTCCTCTACCACCTCCAATATTGTGAACTCGTAACCATGTTCCATTCCTGATATGTATTCACAGATTTTCTAAATCTTCTTCTTTTATTTTGTCTTACTTGGGGCAAAGATAGTGTCAAGGTATTGTTGTGAATGAGAGTAGGAAGATTTTGTGTAGCACATATTTGCATACACATTTGATTCATTTTCCTATTTTACATTCAAAATACTGAATCCCTGACACGAACCCATACCCTACTAGACTCTGACTACTAACCCTAATATGGTGGAGAGAAATAATGCAAACAGAAGTGAAATACAAACAGTTCAGAGGAGGCATGGTGTATAGTTGGATTTGCCTTTTGCATGATAAAGTGTAGGTGTTATAAATCTAGTCAATTTTTAATTAAAATAGTTCACCATGGGTTTTTGTAGTTAACAAATACGTGAATTCCTGTCTTCCTTTCTCTGTAGCCTATTCAGCACATGTATTTTTATATGCCCTTTCTCTGTAGCCTATTCAGCACATGTATTTTTATATGCACATATAGAATCCTACCTGGTATCACACGTACATTTTTGTGACTTGGCTGACTTGGAGATACAAATTGTGAGAAAAGATCACTCCTCCTAAAAGCAGTTGGAACTGAAAATTCAACCTATGTGTGAGCTTCCTAGGAGAACAACATTGTACATAAATCCATGCTCAGTAAAATAAATTATTTTGCATCTGTGGATGTTATATATTTCATGATGAATATTGATTGGCTTATATATTGGTACTTTTTAATATCTCTGTGGGTGTTTTGGGTGTGTGTTTATATATATATATATATATATATATATATATATATATATATATATATATACACTCTCAAGATTTTTCAAAATATGAAATATATGTGTCTTATATACACTACCGAAATTCATTCATGGTCATGTATGTGGATTTATAATAAAAATTTCACAAGATTATTCTCAGAAGTATTCATTTACCTGAACTACATATTTGTTTTCTAGTACTTAAAACTAACTTCAGTGAATGTGCATACAAATACTAATATTTCTACAGTAATTGACCCAGTTTAACATCAATGCAATTAGATTCCTATGGGACATGGTGTGTATTTTGATGTTCATTTTTATTCAACATTGGTTCGTTAATATTTCTTCAGTTCATGCACATCATAGGATATATATTTCATCCACAAATTCACAAATTTATAGGCATTTGTTTCTCTTTCAATCACTTACTGCTTCAGAACACATGTATTCCTCCAGGTTTCTTGACTGGTCTTTTAATGAGACTTCTTTCCAAACACATTATTTTCGATTTCCATAATCACTTTTGAAGCAAATCTCACACAATCTTTATAATAAAACATAACGCAATTATACAATTAGATGTGTAACTGGTTGGAATGAATGATTGTATATCAATAAAAGTTTTTGTGTATATTTTCACATATCAATTCAATCCATTATTTAAAGTGGAAACAGTTATATTATTTATTCACAATATTGTCAATTCATGCATTAATTCTATATTCATAGACACAGAGTACAAATCTTTGTACCGCCAATAATAATTTATACATTTTCAAAATATTGCTCTCAGAAATGGTATAAGAAATACTTATGTCACCCAATCTACATATACATTTTATCACAGTAATATTCGGGACCCAAAATGCAAAGGTCAAACATATGATTGTACCAAAGCCTAAATTGAAAGTGAGCATGGATTACTAAAAACATCCATGTACATGTTGCCTAATGTTCTCAAATGTCAATCCTATTTGTGACAACATATTTTTTTCTTCCTTAGATTATATATTCAAACTCAACCCTGTTGAAAATATCTAATCCTATCACTCACTTTATACTTTTCCTGATTTCTTAATGTCTCTATTGATATCTGCTTACCGACATATTTTCCCCAGTTCATCATTGTGACTGACTCTTCACATGTGCTCACATTTAAATTCACTCTCTATCCGAAACTCTATTGCTGGAGAACTTTTGTCCAAAACCTAAACTCACTCTTCTTTCTGAAACTGAATATCTTTCTAATAATTTCAACTATCCCTTTTTGACTAGAAGTTCTCTTCAACATTCCATCATCCAACGTACAAGGTCCTATGCCATTGTACTGAATTTATCTGAGACATCTCTGCAGAAAATAATTCAAATCTAAGTATCCCAATCAAGGGCCCAATGCCCTTCTGGGCTTCAAATCTTACCTACATTTCTGTTTTCATACTAATATTTCACCTATATTTTCTTGTAAATATTGCAGCTTCCCAATCATTCCTGCAGAATGATTCCTAACTCATATCGAACATGTTATTAATCCTAATCATACACTGTTCCCTCAATCTAACTTTACAGAAGATTAGAGACAGAGTTGGTCTTTCAATATAGGAATGTAGCAGATCTTCCACATGCTAAGATCCTCAAAGGTCCATACAGAAATCATCCCTGGAGAAGATGTATGCAGCTATGAAGGACCTGAGAGAGAAAAAGTCATCTCCATGTAATGGCTCACCGCTGGCTCCTAATAACCTCACAGAGTTGGCCAAGGAGACCAGATCTGAGACAGGACAGGCCATTTCTGGGAACATAGTATGGCCCACCAGTAAGAGGACACTCCGGATAGTCACAGACCTACTTGGGGGAAGGAGGTGCCTTTGTGGGTTGGGTGTGAGTTTGTGGTCTTGTCTCATTTTCTGAGAATAGGTAGGAAAGGCAGTATGTTCATTTTGGAGTGGATGGTTTCTAGAAAGTCGTTTGACAAGGAGTGTGTTTCTATGTCTGGTTATCCCACTGTGTTCGTGGATGAAGACATTAGAAAGAGCATGCATCAATGGATGTGTTCTGTCTAGTAGAAAGCTTCCCAGCATTCATCCTTCCCAATTTATAGATGGACTTGGCTTGCCTTCTGGATGGGCAACACCTACTGTCTTCCTAAGTTCCTGTTTTCTGCCTGAATTCTGGCCACTAACCATAATAGGCTCATGGTTATGTGTCCAAGATATGTACCACCTCCAAGCTCTGGGACATGGCCATGTACAGGATAGCTGAAGGGAATTGGAGCATCTCAGAAAACTCAGATATCAATGTGACCAGTAAAGTCTCTGTGGAGAAACCCTGCTTTGGGCCTTTTGCATACCTATTCTTCTGTTGCACTGAATAACAGGAAGGTCTTTGATTAGGCCACGCCTTTGTGAAGCCTGAAGAAAACAGTTTTCAAATGGAAATGAATGAGCATCACCTGGGGCTCTTTGCTTAATTGTTTGGAAAGGGATGTGTCTGAATTGGCCACTTGGCCCTGTGTGAGGCTGTGGCTTAGATACTCAGCACCTAATGGACCTAAAGAAAGATCCCATGTGTGCACCCAAATCCAAAATGTCCAAAAAGCATTAATTGTGGACTACGTCTCTCGCCTTCCTCTGTAAGGTTCCTGATCTCCATCAAGTGAGAATAGGGATCCTTTGCATCAAATGAGTACTTCAAAGCCTTGCAGAGTCTAGCCCACTGGTGCTTGTGATTACTCATGACTCCAGTTCACATAAAGAATCTAAATCCCACAGTCAGTAAGCCTCAAATTGGAATTGTGGAGCAGTATTAAAGGCAGGGCTCTATGATCATTCCGTGTTCAAAGGAAGGGTGTCCAGGCAACCCTGACTTGTGACAAATGAGGTGCGAGGGTGCTTATTTTGAACACTGTGTTGGTCTGTGCCCCTCATGAAAACCTCAAGCCAGAGGTTATTATTAGTGTCTATATGGAAGAAGATGAGTGCCATGTGGGAATCTTTTGTTTTTAATTGTGGTCATTTGTGTGGCGGTTGGAAGAGATGTCTGGTTCCACCTGGGCTTGAACTCTGGTGTGATTCCCCTTAGAGACTGAGTTGTGGAACTGTCCTCAGAGAAGTATTGCCATGAATTGTGTTGAGATTTTAGGAGGCCACACATGAGATTCGCCCTTGGAAACTGAGATCTAGTCCCAGGGTGGCTTTCCACAGAGCATAAGTAATCTCAGCCAGGATATCACACGATTTTATTGTTAAAGACTTGGCAGCCATAGTTGAGAGTCAAAACACACATGGAGCTCACATTGTAGACCTCAATGAGCCTGGCTTCATGTGACCTTTTGGCCACACTTTGGGAAGCTTTGCCTGTGATAGTTCTCCATTTCTTTCGTTCAAATGAGTTTCCTCGCCATTTAATGGTTCCTGAATGATTGGAAACCCACAGTGCCTCCAACTTCATCCTTAAAAAATAGCTAGATAAATACCACCAAATTTTTGAAATTCCCTTGACCAAGTGGCACTGGAGAAACTTTGGATTCCTGTTGCTGATTATGAGTATACCAGACAGTGCCTTGATTGACTTGGTTTCACGAAAATGCTGTAGAACAAAGATGCCAGTAATTTGGAGCCTGCTGAGTAGTTGGCCTAGAGCAGTGGTGGGGAGGTGTCTGAAATAACATCTGTGGTGAGGCCATGTTTATCTGCCATTGGCTTCCAAATGGCTTGTGACTGACATTTTGCATCCAGCAGACCCTTGTATGTAAAAGCATCTTGTTATATGGAGAGGTTTCAGGACAATATTCAGAATCAGGTTGCTATGGTCAATGGGGCAAGCTCTGTGGGAAAGAAGCTTGCTTGGTGCATTCTCCTGCAGACCCTGACCCACCACATGTGACAGAATTCCCTCCAGCACTTTGTCCCAGTGGAACTCCTTGTATTTCAAGAAACAGATACCAAACTCTCAGTGCAGCAGCAAGAAACACCACAAAAAGTGGAGGATGAAAAAATGGCTTTACAGTAAAGACGAGGAGACACTTAGCGCGCAGTGGCTACAGTTTACCTACAATGAAAAAATTCAGCACTGCTGCCTCATGTTCATTGGGAAATAAGAAACAATGTCCTCCAGGTCACATAGATGCAGACCCAGTTATGATGGTCTAACTAGAACGGAAGCTAAATCTCCTGACAGCAACATATATTTCAAGTGCCCAAACTCAGAGGCAGTTTCTCAAAAGTCTTTAGGCCAGCAGAGCTCCATGTTTGTGGAGTGTTTACCCTGTCCCTTACTTTTGGAAACTCCTATACCACCTCCAAGTATATGAACTCCTGAGCATATTCCATTCCAGATATGTATTCACAGATTTTTGTAAATCATGTCCCCTAATTGTGTCTTACTTTAAGCGAAGATGATGTCAAGGCATTGTTCTGGATGAGAGTGGGAACATTTTTTTGTATCACATATTTGCATAAATATTGAATTTATTTTCCTATTTTCAATTCGAAATACTGAATCCCTGACACTAACCCAAAACCTACTAGACTCTGACTACTAATCCTAATATGATGGAGTAAAATAACCCACACAGAATAGAAATACAACCAGTTCAGAGGAGGCATGGTGTATAGTTGTACTTTCCTTTTGCATGATAAAGGGTTGGTGTTATAAATCTTGTCAATTTGTAGTTAAAATAGTTCTCTATGTGTTTTTAAAGTTAACAAATATGTGAATTCCTGTCTCCCTTTCTCTGTAGCCGATTCAGCACATGCATTTTTATATGCACATATAGAATACTACATGGTATCACACGTACATATTTGTGAGGTAACTGACTTTGCAAATACAAATTGTTAGAAGAAAACACTTCTTCTAAATGCTGTTGGAACTGAAAATTCAACCTATGGGTGAGCTTCCTAGTTGAACAACATAAATCCATATTTAGTAAAATCAATATTTTTGGATCTGTGGGTGATATATATTTCATGGTGAATTTCGATTGCCATACATAATGCTACTTTGTAATGTCTGTATTTAGGTGTGTGTGTGTGTGTGTGTGTCTGTGTGTGTATTCACTCTGCTGATTATTCAAAATATAAAATATATGTGTCTTATTATACACTACCTAAATTCATTCATATTCATGTATTTGGATTTATAATCAACGTTTGAGAAGATTATTCTCAGAAATATTTTTCCACCTGAAATACATGTTTGTTTCCTAGTACTGAAAACTAACTTCAGGGGATCATATTATGGCAGCGATGGGAGTTCATTACCCACCTGTACCGCGTCACTTTGCAGGAGAAGGACGAGTTAGAACGGCTAAAATCTATCTTATTAGAAATTTCCAGGAAAATTGGTGTGCTCCAAAACCTACAGGAAGGATTTCCATTGCACAAGGACCAGCTACAGGGACTCAAACACCAGCAATTTGTCCTCACGGAGGGTCACGCTGCTTATTTAGCAAATCGCCCCACGGCTAGTGTCTGCAATGCGCGCTGGGAAACGACGAGAGAGCAACACAAAGATACAGTCTGTGGATTATGCGGGCTCCTGCCATCTGGGCAATCACTGTGCTCAGTGCTGAATTCTGGGTTTGAAATGGGGGAAGGAAGCGGTCCAATTCGGTTTTCCACACCGGTGAGACCACAGAGGAAGATAGCGGTCACCATCTTGGAGAGCTGATGTCACCATCCCTGTTTTCGACTGATCACAGCTCATTCAGATACAGAATAGGTAATTTCAGGCTGCCATTCGCCTTCATCTTGCAGACAAATTACTCAGGGTCAGTGCTAAAGAACCCATGAAAATTGCTTCTTGGATCATTCTCCTATCAGAACATACACCGAGCCCGGAGCGGCTGAATTCCGGGTCCCGGAACTGCTCTGGCCCAGGGCTAAAGAACCTGCGGAAACTGTTTCTTGGTCTGGGTCCTGCTGAATACTGTAGAGGTAAATGCCAACTGAGCCTTCATAGACAGTGGCAACAGGATTGAGACGGGGCTTGTGAGGGCCGGTCAGGACTCACCCGTTGCTTTGGTCACCCGACAAAGGGAATGAAATGCTGCCATTTACATGGGATACCAACATGGCAGACATCTGATGTGATCACAAAGCGGTGGAGGAGATAACTTCATCGATACCAGCGGCGAGAGAAATAGTTGGTCTCCTGGTAAAGAAAGTGAGTCACAAACATCTGAGTCTCTCTCATTTTGTCATCAAGCCAGAGGTGCAGAGCAGAGCTGCCGCCTGTGCCTGGAACAGGCCCAGCGACCCACCGGCGTGGTAGTCACGTCACCCCAATTGGAGTAGGGGCAGAGCAGAGCCGACACCCATGCCTGCAAGGTAGGCAGACGTATGACCGACCGGCAGAACAGGCCTAGCGGCCGGTCAGCATGGTAGACAGATCACCCCAATTGGAGGAGCAGCACAGCCGCCAACCGCACCTGCAACGGAGACTTTTCCACTATACAAGAGCAATATAAATATACAGGGGGAAAATTACAAAAACACAACAGTTTCACCAAGCAGAAAGAAACGCAAGCTGTATGAAAAGACGAGGAAAGAAAGGACCACAAGCAATGCAGGTCAACTCAACTTTAGAAGAGGTAATAGATGCAGCATATGGAATGTCAGATAAAGAATTCAGGATATACATGCTTCAGGTGATCTGGAATCTCAAGGAAGACATTAGACAGCAAAAATCAGACAATGAAAGATCACTTCGACAATGAATTACATAAAAAAATCCAAGTAGCAAAAATCAACTATACAGGGAGATAGAGGTTATAAAAAACAAACGAACTGAAATCTTAGAAACGCAGGAAGTAATGAACCATCTTAAAAACTCAATTGAGAATACTACCATCAGAGCAGAATACTTAGAAGATAGAACATCAGACAATGAAGACAAAGTATTTCAACTCAAAAAGAACATATACAGCTCAGCAAGACTGTTAAGAAACCATGAGCAAAACTGCAAGAAATATGGGATAACATAAAGAGAATAAACATAAGACTCATTGGGATACAGGAAAGTATAGAGGTCCAAACCAAAGGAGTGAGCAATCTATTCAATGAAATAATAGGAGAAAAATTCCTAGACTTGAAGAATGAGACAAAATCCCAAATCCTAAAAGTCTACAGGACGCCGAACGTGCAAAATCATAAGAGATCCACACCTAGACACATTGTAATGAAGATACCCTACATACAGAATAAGGTGAGAATTTTAAAAGCTACAAGAGAAAGGAAGCAGATTATAGTTAGTGGTAAACCAACCAGGATAACAGCTGATCTTTCAACACAGACTCTGAAAGCTAGAAGATCCTTTAATAACATATTTCAAACACTGAAAGAAAATGGGTTCCAACCAATTATCATGTATCCAGCGAAATTAAGCTTCAGATGGAAGATGAAATTAAAACCTTCCACCATAAACAAAAGTGAAAAGAATTTGCAGCTAGAAAACCATCTCTTCAAAACATCCTCGGCAAAACATTACAGGAAGTGGAAATGGAAAATACCAATGAAAACCAACAGTGGGAGGTAGGACATTAAAGGGGGGAAAATAATCAAAGAGGAAAACAAACCATGGAATTCCATATGTAACAAAATGAAACTGAATCCCCTCCTCTCACCATGCACAAGAGTTAACTCAAAATAGATCTAGGAGGTTGATATCAAATCAGAGACACTGCATCTGGTGGAAGAAAACTTTTGCCACCATCTACATACTGTGGTGTCGGGCTCCAAATTTCTCAATAGGACACCCATAGCACCAGAGTTAATCCCTAGAATCAACAAATGGGACTTACTCAAACTAAATACATTTTTCTCAGCAAAAGAAACAATAAGAGAGGTAAATAGGGAGCCTACATCCTTGGAACAAATCTTTACTCCTCACACTTCAGATAGAGCCCTAATATCCAGAGTATACAAAGAACTCAAAAAAATTAAACAATAAGAAAATGAATAACCCAATCAACAAATGGGCCAATGACCTGAACAGACACTTCTCAGAGGAGGACATACAATCAATCAATAAGTACATGAAAAAATGCTCACCATCTCTAGCAGTCAGAGAAAAGCAAAACAAACCCACCCTAAGATACCATCTCACTGCAGTAAGATCGGCAGCCATTATGAAGTCAAACGCCATCATGTGCTGTCGAGGATGTGGGGAAAAGGGCACACCTGTACATTGCTGGTGGGACTGCAAATTGGTGCAGCCAATTTGGAAAGCAGTATGGAGATTTCTTGGAAAGCTGGGAATGGAACCACCATTTGACCTTTTCCCCTTCTCGGTCTATTCCCTAAAGAACTAAAAAGAGCATGCTACAGAGATACTGATAAATCGATGTTCATAGCAGCACAATTCACAATTGCAAGACTGTGGAACCAACCTAGATTCCCTTCATTAGATGAATGGATTAAAAATGTGGCATTTATATAGAATGGCTTGTGACTCACAAGGTGCAGCCAGCAGACCCTTATATGTAAAGGCAAATTGTTATATGGTTTGGTTTCAGGTAAATGTTCAGAATCAGGTTGCTATGGACACGGGGGCAAACTATGAGAGATAGAATATTGGATGGTGCATTCTCCTGCAGAACCTGACCATACACACGTGACAGAACTCCCTCCAGCACTGTGTCCCAGTTGAACTCCTTGTATTTCGTGATGCAAATACCAAACTCCCAGTGCAGCAGCAAGAAACACCACGAAAAGTGGAGGATGACCAAATGGCTTCACAGTTCACACGGGGAGACACTTAGGTTCCAGTGTCCACAGTTTACTTAGGAAGAGAGAATTCAGCACTACGATCTCATGTTCATTGGAAAATAAGAAACCATGTCCTCCAGGTCACATAGATGCAGACCCATCTTTGATGGTCTCACTAGAAAGGAAGCTAAAGCTCCATACAACAAAATATATTTCAAGTGCCCAACCTCAGAGGGACTTTCTCAAGAAGTCTTTAGGCCAGCAGAGCTCCATGTGTGTGGACTGTTTAAACTTTCCCTTACTTTTGGAAACTCCTTTACCACCTCCAATTTTTTGAACTACTGAGTATATTTTATTCCACATATGAATTCACAGATTTTCTAACTCTTCTCCTCTAATTGTGTTTTACTAGGGTCGATGGTAATGACAAGGCATTGTTCTTGATGAGAGTTGGAAGATTTTTGTGTAGCATATGTTTGCGTACACAGTGGATTCATTTTCCTATTTTCCATCCAAAATACTGAATCTCTGACACTATCCCATACCCTACTAGACTTTGACGATTAATCCTAATATGGTGAAGAAAAATAACCCAAAGAGAATAGAAATACAAGCAGTTCAGAGGAGGCATGGTGTATACTAGGTCTTGCCTTTTGCATGATAAAGGGTAGGTATTATAAAAATTGTCAATTTTTAATTGAAATAGTTCTACATGTGTTTTTAAAGGTAACGAATATGTGACTTCCTGTTTCCTTTTCTCTGTAGCCTATTCAGCACATGTGTTTTAATACGCACATATAGAATCCTACCTGGTATCACACATAATTTCTTTTGAGGCTACTGACTTGGAAGATAAAGATTGTGAGTAGTGATCATTCCTCCTAAACGCTGTTGAAACTGAAAATTCAACCTATGTCAGCTTCCTAGTAGAACAACATTATACATGAATCCATGTTAAGCAAAATGAATATTTTTTGATAGGTGGATTATATATATTTCATGATGAAATGTGATTGGCATATATATTGCTACTTTTAATGTCTGTGCATGTGTCTGTGTGTGTGTGTGTGTGTGTGTGTGTGTGTGACTCTCCAAGTTTTTTAAAAAATGAAATATATGTGTATTATATACACTCCCTAATTTCATTCATGTTCATGTATGTGGATTTATAATCAACTTTTCAGAAGATTATTCTAAGAAATATTCATCCACCTTGAATACATATTTGTTTCCCATTACTGAAATCTGACTTCAGTTAATGGTTCATACAAATCCTAACATTTCTACATTAACTGACCCAGTTTAACATCAATGCAAGTAGATTCCTATGGGACATGATGTCTATTTTGAACTTCATTTCTATTCAACACTGCTACATTACTATTTCTTCACGTTTAGCCCATCATAGCATATATATTTCATCCACAAGTTTACAAATTTAGAGGCATTTGGTTCACTTTAAATGCCTTCCTGCTTTAGAACACATGTATTCCTCCAGGTTTCTTGACTGGATTTTTTGAGACTTCTTTCCAAACACATTATTTTCGATTTCCATAATCCTTTTGAAGAAAATCAGACACACCCTTCATGATAAACCATAACCTAATATTACCATTAGATGTATAACTGGTTGGAATGAATGATTTTATATCAATATTAGATTTCCTGTATATTTTCAGATATCAATTAAATGAATTATTTAAGGTGGAACCAGTTATATTATTTATTCACAGTATGGTCTATTCATGCATTTTCTCTGTATTCACAGACACAGCGTACACCTCTTTGTACCCCCAATACTAATTTATACGTCTTCTCAATATTGCTCCCGGAAATGGTGGAAGAAATACTCATGTCACCTGATCTACATATACATTTTATCACAGTAATATTCTTGACAAAACTGCAAAGGTCACACTTATGATTTTACAAAGCCTAAATGGAAAGTGAACATGGATTACTAAAAACATCCATGTCCAGGTTGCCTAATGCTCTCAAATGTCATTCTTTGGTGACTACATATTTGTTTCTTCCTACGATTATATATTCAAACTCAATCCTGTTGAAAATGTCTAATCCTAACAATCACTTTGTACTTTGCCCAATTTCCTATTGTCTTCCTTGATATTTGCTTTCCTACATTTTTTCCCTAGTTCATCATTGTGAATGACTCTTCACATGTGCTGACATTGGCATTCACTCTCTAATCGAAACCCTGTTGCTAAAGAATTTTTTTTTTTCCAAATTCTATACTCACACTTCTTCCGAAAACTACTGATTATCTTCCTAATCTTACCGACTATCCCTTTTGGAGTTGATGTTCCCTTCTAAATTCAATCATCCAAGGTACAAAGTCTTATGCCATTGTATATTGATTTATCCAAGAAATCTCTGCTGAAGGTAATTCAATGCTAAGTATCCCAATCAAGGGCCCAATTCTCTTCTGGGCTTCAAATCTTACCTAGATTTCTGTTTTCATACATATATTTCACCTCTATGTTCTTATAAATATAGCAGATTCCCAATATCATTATTCATCCCTCAGAATAATTCCTAACCCAAATTGAACAAGTTATTAATGCTAACCATACACTGTTCCCTCAATCTAACTTTACAGAAGAGCGGGACAGAGTTGTATTGTAAGACCTTACAATACAGGAATATAGGGGATCTTCCACCTGCTGAGAACCTCAAAGGTCCATGCAGATATGACCCCTGGAGAAGATGTAGGCAGATATGAAGGACCAAACAAGGACTGTGTGGAGAGCTGTTCCCGGGTGCCTATGGTTGATATACCATTCTAACTTGTGAAAGTGTCACATGAAGTAGGGGTAGCCACCAGCACTTGTCCCCGTTGAACTCCTTGTATTTAGTTAAGCAAATACCAAACTCCCAGTGCAGCAGCAAGAAACACCACGAAAATGGAGAATGAACAAATGGCTTCACAGTCCACATGGGGAGACACTTAGCCCCCAGTGGCCACAGTTTACCTACAAAGAGGGAATTCAGTACTGCTGCCATATGTTCATTATAAAATAAGATACCATGTCCTCCAGGTCACATAGATGTACACCCAGCTTTGATGGTCTCACTACAAAAGAAGCTATAGCTCCAGACAACAATATAAATTTAAGTGCCCAACCTCTTAGCCAGTTTCTCAAGAAGTCTTTAGGCCAGCAGAGCTCCATGTTTGTGTTGTGTTTACAATGTCCCTTACTTTGAGAAACTCCTCCACCATATCCAAGGTTGTGAACTCCTGAGAATTTCCCATTCCAGATTGGATTTATTTTGCAATTTTCCATTCTACAGTAACTGACCTAGGTTTACATCAATGCAAGTAGATTCCTATGGAACATGATGTGTATTTTGAAGTTCATTTTTATTCAACACTGTTACATTACTATTTCTTCAGTTTATGCACATAATAGGATATATATTTATTCCACAAGTTAGGAAGTTTATAGGCATTTGTTTCACTTTCAATCACTTTCTGCTTCAGAACACATGTATTCCTCCATGTTTCTTGACTGGTCTTCTCATGAGACTTCTTTCCAAACACATTATTTTCTATTTCCGTAATCACTTTTGAAACAAAACTCACACACCCTTCATTATAAACCATAACTCTAAGATTACCATTAGATGTATAACTCTTTGGAATGAATGCTTGTATATCAATATAAGATTTCCTATATATTTTCAGATATCAATTCAATCCATTATTTAATTGGAACCAGTTATATTTTTTCCCAGTATGATCTATGTATGCATAATCTCTATATTCATAGACACAGCATACACCTCTTTGTACCCCCAATACTAATTTATTCGTCTTCACAATATTGCTCCCGGAAATGGTGGAAGAAATACGCATGCCACCTGATCTACATATATATTTTATTACAGTAATATTCTGGACACCAAATGCAAAGGTCACACTTATTATTGTACCAAAGCCTAAATGGAAAGTGAGCATGGATTACTAAAAACATCCATGTCCACATTGCCTAATTCTCTCAAATGTCAATCCTATTCGTGACTACATATGTGTTTCTTCCTAAGATTATATATTCAACCTGAACCCTTTGAAAAAGTCTAATCCTATCACTTTATAGTTTGCCTGATTTTGTAATGTCTCTATTGATATCTGCTTTCCTACATATTTCCCAAGTTCATCATTGTGATTGACTCTTCACATGTGCTGACAAATATTCACTCTCTAACCAAAACCCTATTGCTAAAGAACTTTTGTTTCAAATACTATGCTCACTCTTCTTCCTATACCTACCGACTATCTTCCTAATCCTACCGACTATCCCTGTTTGACTCGATGTTCTCTTGTACATTCAATCATCCAAGGTAGAAGATCCTATGCCATTGATTATAGATTCATCTTAGATATCTGTGCATAACATAATTCAATGCTAATTATCCCAGTCAAGGTCCCAATGCCATTCTGGGCTTCAAATCTAAACTAGATTTCTGTTTTCATAATTATATTTCATCTCTATATTATTTTAAATATTTTAGGTTCCAAATACCATCATTCATCCAGCAGAATGATTTCTAACCCAAATCAAATATGTTGTTAACCTTAACCATTCACTGTTCCATCAATCTAACTTTACAGAAGAGCAGGGATAGAGTTGTATGAGATCTTTCACCTGATGAAAACCTCAAAGGTATATGCATAAATGATCTCTGAAGAACATGAAGGCAGCTATAAAAGACCTGAGAGAGCAAAAGTCATCTTCAATGGCAAACAACCTGGTCAGGATGAAGGGTTCTGACTGAATCAGCCTCTCTCTTCTTAATGTAGAGAAAATGGACCAAACCCAGCCTTTGTGGGTAGCTGTCCCAGGGCGCCTATGATTGATATACCATTCTATCTTGTGAAAGTGTAACAGGAAGTAGGGGCAGCCTCCTTCTCATGTGACACTTGGAAGCCACTGGTAGGACAAAGTGGTTGCCAAGGCAGTAACCTCATTCAGTTCCTGAAGGAAGTGACCTCACCTCACTTCCTTGGTGATTAAAATCTCTGAACTTGGGATTCATGAAGCCAGTCACCCATAGCCAGTCCCAGTCCCAGTCCCAGTGGTCACACTTGTTTGGATTTACCAAAGACAGAGTCAGTCTTTCTTGGTAACTACTGATGTGAGGATGGCCAAATGCCAGGAAAGCTTTAAAGAGGAGCCGTTTCTGAGAAAACAGGTAGTGGCTCACCTCTGGCTCCTGACACCTTCACAGAGTTAGCCAAGGAGACCAGATCTGACACAGGTCAGGCCATTTCAGGGGAATATAGTATGGTCCACCAGTCAGAGGACACTCTGGATATTCACAGACCTACTTGAGTTAAGGAGGTGCCTTTGTTGGTGTGGGTGTGAGTTTGTGGTTTTGTCTCATGTTCTGAGAATAGGTAGGAAAGGCAGTTTGTTTGGATTGGAGTGGACTGTTTCTAGTAAGTCGTTAGACAAGGCGAGTGCTTCTATGTCTGTGTTTCCCACTCTGTCCGTGGTTGTAGACATTAGAAAAGAGAATGCATCAAGGATGTGTCCTGTCTAGTAGAATGCTTCCCAGCATTCTTCCTGCCCGATTTCGAATGGACTGTGGCTCGCCTTATGCATGGGAAACACCTACTAACTTTCTAAGTTCCTGTTTTCTTCCTGAATTCCGGCAAACCTCAAGAATAGGCCCATGGTTTTGAGTCCAAGATATGTACCACCTCCAAGCTCTGTGACATGGCCATGTGCTTGATAGCTGTAGGGAATGGGAACATCTTAGAAAACTCAAATATCTGTGTGACCAGTAAACTCTCAGTGGAGAAACCCTGCTTTGGTTCATTTGCATACTTATGGTTATGTTGCCCTGAATGTCAAGAAGGTCTTTGCCTCAGGCCACCCCTTTGTGAAGCCTGAAAAAAACTGTTTTCAAATGGAAGTAAATGGGCATAACATGTGGCTCTTTCCTTAATTGCTTTGAAAAGGGACGTGTCCGAATCAGCCTTTTGGGCCTGTGTGAGGTTGTGGCTTAGATTCTCAGCACATGGTAGATATAAAGATAGATTCCATTTGTGCAATCAAAACCAAAATGGCAAAAAATCACTCATTGTGGATGAGTCTCTTGCCTTCCTCTGTTAGGTTCTTTACCTCCATCAAGTGTGAATAGGAGTCCTTTAGGTCAAATGAGTTCTTCAAATCCCTGCAGAGGTGCTTGTGTTTTCTCAATATTCCATATCACATAAAGAATCTATACCAGAGAGTCAGTAGGCCTCAAATTGGAGAAGGAGAGCAGTATTAATGGCAGGCCTATTTGATCACTCCTGGTTTACAGGAAGGGTGTCCATGTCACCCTCACTTTAGGCAAATGAGGGGCAAGCGACATTATTTTGGACACTCTCTTGGGATGCATCCTGCATGGTAACCTCCAGCCAGAGGTTATGATGAATGTCTATATTTAAGAAGATGAGGGCCATGTGGGTGTCTTTTGGTTTTAATTGTGGTCATTCTTGTGGCAATTGGAAGAGATGACTGGATCCACCTGGGCTTGAACTCTGGTGTCATTCCCCTTAGAGCCTGAGTTCTGGAACACATATCAAAGAAGAATTGCCATAAATTGTGTGTGGATTTTAAGAGGCCACGCATGAGAGTCGCCCTTGGAAACTGAGATCTATGCCCACGGTGGCTTTCCACAGAGCACTGGGAATCTCAGACAGGATATCACATGATTTAATTCTGAAAGACTTGGCAGCCATATTTGATAGTCAAAAAACACATGGACCTCAATTTTAGACCTCAATGGGCGTGGCTTCATGTGACCTTTTGGCCACTCTTTGGGAAGCCTTGCCTGTGAGAGTTCTCCAGAGCTTTCATTGAAATGATCTTCCTCAACATTGAATGATTCCTGAATGAATTGAAATAAACAGTGCCTCCAACTTCATCCTTGAAAATTGGCTAGATAAATACCATGAAATTTTTAAAATTCCAATGACCAGGTGGCACTGAAGAACCTTTGGATGTCCTGTTGCTGATCATGAGTGTACCAGACAGTGCCTTGATTAACAGGCTTTCATGAATATGGTGTAGAACAGAGATGCCAGTAATTTGGAGCCTGCAGAATAGTGGGCCTAGAGCAGAGGTGATTAAGTGTGTGATAAAACATCTGTGGTGGGGTCATGTGGATCTGCCATTGTCTTCCAAATGGCTTGTGACTGACATGGTGCAGCCAGCAGAACATTGTATGTAAACGCATCATGTTATATGGAGAGGTTTAAGGGCAATGTTCAGAATCAGGTTGCTATGGTCACGGAGGCAACCTATGTGGTATACAAGTCCTGTTGGTGCATTCTCCTGCAGTCCCTGACCCACCATATGTGACAGAACTCCCTCCAGGACAGTGGTCAAGTTTAACTCCTTGTATTTCATGAAGCAAATACAAAACTCTCAGTGCAGCAGGAGACATTATAAAAAGTGGAGGATGATGAAATGGCTTCACAGTCCACATGGGGAGACACATAGCCCCCAGTGGCCATAGTTCACCTACAAAGAGAGAATTCAGCACTACTGCTTCATGTTCATTGGAAAATTATAAACCATGTCCTCCAGGTCACAGAGATGCATAAAGACGTTTGATGGTCTTACTAGAAAAAAAGCTAAAGTTCCTGAAAAGTACATATATTTCAACTGTCCATCTTAGAGGCAGTTTCTCCAGACGTCTTTAGGCTGGCAAATCTTCATGTTTGTGGAGTTTTTACATTGTCCCTTACTTTTGGAAACTCCTCTACCATCTCCAAGGTTGTGAAATCCGGAGCAGTTTTCATTTCAGGTATGAATTCAAAGATTTTCTAACTCTTTTTCTCTAATTGTGTCTTACTTGGGGTGAAGGTAATGTCAAGTTATTGTTCTAAATGAGAGTGGGAAAATTTTTGTGTAACACTAATTTGCATACACATTGATCCATTTCCAATTTTCCATTCGAAATACTGAATCCCTGACAGTAACTCATACCCTACTATACTCTGACTACTAATCCTAATATGATGAAGAATAATACCCAAATAGAATAAAAATACAAGCAGTTCAGAGGAGGCATGCTGTACAGTTGGACTTCCCTTTTGCATGATTAAGGGTAGGTGTTATAAATCTACTCAATTTTTAATTGAAATAGTCCTCCATGTGTTTATAAAGTTCACAAATATGTGAATTCCTGTCTCCCTTTCTCTGTAGCCTACTCAGCACATGTATTTTTATATGCACATACAGAATCCTACCTGGTATCACACGTACATTTTCATGAGTTGGCTGAATTGGCAGATACAAATTGTGAGAAGAGATCAGTCCTCCTAAACGCTGTGGGAACTGAAAATTCAAACTATGTGTAAGCTTCCCAGTAGAACAATATTATACATAAATCCATGTTCAGTATAATAAATATTTTGCATCTGTGAATGATGTATATTACATGATGAATTACGATTAGCATATATATTGATACTTTTTAATGTATATTTGTGTTTATTTAAAAAAAATATATATATATATACACTCCAGATTTCTCAAAATATGAAATGTATGTGACTTATACACACTTTGTAAATTCATTCATGTTCATGTATATAAATTTATAATCAACTTTTCAG
This sequence comes from Callospermophilus lateralis, assembly GCF_048772815.1. NCBI lineage: Eukaryota > Metazoa > Chordata > Mammalia > Rodentia > Sciuridae > Callospermophilus > Callospermophilus lateralis. Next base: position 1,472,796 of record NW_027513510.1, on the reverse strand, counting down.
AAGATAATTCTCAGAAATATTCATCCACCTGAAATACATATTTATTTCCCAGTACTGAAAACTAATTTCAATCAATGGTGTTTACAAATCCTAATATTTCTACAGTAACTGACCCAGTTTAACATCAATGTCAGTAGATTCCTATGGGACATGAAGTCTATATTGACCTTCATTTTAATCCAACACTGGTACATTACTATTTTTTCAGTTTTTGCACATCATAGGATATGTATTTCTTCCACAAGTTTAAAATATATAGGAATTTGTTTCACTTTCAAACACTTCTTGCTTCAGAACACATGTATTCCTCCATGTTACTTGACTGGTCTTTTCATGAGACTTCTTTCCAAATACATTATTTTCAATTTCCATAATCAATTTCGAAGCTAAACTCACACACTCTTCATGATGAACCATAACATTAATATTAACATTAGATGTATAACTGGTTGGAATGAATAATTGTATATCAATATAAGACTTCCTCTATATGTTCACGATTCAATTCAATCCATTATTTAAAGTTGGAACCAGTTATGCTTTTTATTCACAGTATTGTCTATTAATGCATTATCTCTATATTAATAGATACAGTGTACTCTTCTTTGTCCCTTCAATACGAATTTATACGTCTTCAAAATATTGCTCCCAGAAATGGTGGAAGAAATACTCATGTCACCTTATCTATATATAGATTTTATCACAGGAATATTCTGGACACAAAAAACGAAGGTCACACTCATGATTGTATCACAGCCTAAATGCCAAGGGAGCGTGGATTACTAAAAAGAACCATGTCCAGGTTGCCTAATGCTCTCAAATGTAAATCAAATTGGTGACTACATATTTGTTTCTTCCTAAGATTATATATTCAACCTCAACCATGTTGAAAATGTCTAATCCTATCACTCACTTCATACTTTGCCTTATTTGGTAATATCTTTATTGATACCTGCTTTCATACATATTTCCCCCAGTTCATCATTGTGACTGACACTTCACATATGCTGACATTTACATTCACTCTCTACCCGAAACCCTATTGCTAAAGAACTTTTGGTCCAAATCCTATACTCACTCTTCTTTCTAAACCTACAGACTATCTTCCTAATGCTACTGACTATAGTTTTTTGACTCGATGTTCTCTTCAACAATCAATTATCCAAGGTATAAGGTCCTATGCCATTGTATATCAATTTATCTGAGACACATGTGCAGAACATAATTCAAACCTAAGTATCCCACTCAAGGGCCCAGTTCCCTTCTGGCTTCCAATCTTACCTAGATTTCTGTTTTTATACTTATATTTTACCTATATATTTTTGTAAATATCACAGGCTCCCAATACGGCAGAAAGATTCCTAACGCAAATCAAACATGTTATTAACCCTAAACATACACTTTTCCCTCAATCTAACTTTACAGAAGAGGAGGGACAGAGTTGGTCTTACAATACAGGAATGTAGGGGATCTTCCACCTGCTGAGAACATCAAAGGTATATGCAGAAATGATCCCCTGAGATGATGAAGGAAGCTATGAAGGACCTGAGAGAGCAAAAGACATCTTCCATGGCAAACTATCTGGTCAGGATGAAGGGATGTGTCTGAATCAGCCTCTACCTTCTTAATGTAGAGAAGATGGACCAAACCAGGCCTGTGTGGAGAGCTGTTCTCAGGTACCTATGGTTGGTATACCATTCTAACTGTGAAAGTGTGACAGGAAGTAGGGACAGCCTCCATCTCATGGGACCCTTAGAAGTAACTGTTAGGACAAAGTGGTTGCCAAGTCAGTGACCACATTCAGTTCCTGAAGGAAATGACCTCACCTCACTGCCTTGGTGATGGAACTCTCTGGACGTTTGATCCTGGAAGACAGGCACCAAGAGCCAGTCACAGTCCCAGTCCCAGTGGTCTCACTTGTTTTGATTTACCAAGAACAGAGTCAGTCTTTCTTAGTACCTAGTGATGTGACGATGGCCAAATGACAGGAAAGCTCTGAAGAGGAGCTTTTCCTGGGAAAGCAGGTAGTGGCTCACCCATGGCTCCTAACAACTTCAAAGTGTTGGCCAAGGAGACCAGATCTGATACAGGACAGGCCATTTTGGGGGAACATACAATGGCCCACCATTCTGAGGACACTCTGGATAGTCACAGACTTACTTGAGCAAAGGAGGTGCCTTTGAGTGTGTGTGTGTGGGTTTGTGGTTTTGTCTCATGTTCTGAGAATAGGTAGGAAAGGCTCTTTGTTTGGATTGGTGTGGACTGTTTCCAGTAAGTCGTTTGACAAGGCGAGTGCTTCTATGTCTGTGTATCCCACTCTGTCGGTGATTGTAGACATTAGAAAAGAGAATGCATCAATGGATGTGTCCTGTCTAGTAGAAAGCTTCCAAGCATTCATCCTGCCCAATTTACAAATGGACTGCAGCTTGTCTTATTGAAGGGCAACATCTGCTCTCAGTAGTTTCTGTTTTCTTCCTGAATTCTGGAAACTCTCCAGAATAGCCTCATGGTTTTGTGTCCAAGATATGTACCACCTCCAAGCTCTGTGAAATGGTGATGTACTGGATAGCTGAAGGGAATGGCGAGAATCTAAGAAAACTCAGATATCAGTGGGACCAGGAGAGTCTCAGTGGAGAAACCCTTCTTTGGGCCTTTTGCTTACCTATTGTTCTGTTGCCCTGAATTTCAGGAAGGTCTTTACCTCAGGACACTAATTTGTGAAGCCTGAAGAAAACTGTTTTCAAATGGAAATTAATGGGCATCACCTGTGGCTCTTTGCTTAATTGCTTTGGAAATGGATGTTTCTGAAACAGCCTCTTGGCCCTGTGTGAGGCTGTGGTTAGATACTCAGCACCTTATACATCCCACGTGTTCATCCAAAACCAAAATGGCCAAAAGAGCAGTTTTGTGGATGAAGTCTCTCCCTACCTCTGTAAGGTTCCTGACCTCTATCAAGTGAGAATAGGGTGCCTTTGGGTCAAATGAGTTCTTCAAAGCCCTTCAGAGGCTAGCCCATAGGTGATTCCAATGATTCCAATTCACATGAAGAATCTAAACCCCACAGTCAGTAGTCCTCAAATTGGAGAAGCAGAGCAGTATTAACGGCAGGCCTATTAGATAAGTCATGGTTCACAGGAAGGTGTTCAGGCCACCCCAACGTTAAGCAAATGAGGGGCAAGGGAGCTTATTTTGGACACGTCTTGGGCTGTGCCCCTCATGGAAACCTCCAGCCAGAGGTTAAAATGAGTATCTATATGGAAGAAGATGACGGCCATGTGGAAGTGTTCTGGTTTTAATTGTGGTTATTAGTGTGGTTGTTGAAAAATATGACTGGCTCCACCTGGTCTTGAATTCTAGTGTGATTCCCCTTAGAGACTGAGTTCTGGAACTGATCTCAGAGAGGTATTGCCATGAGTTTTGTTGGGATTTTAGGAGGCCATGCATGAGAGTCACCCTTGGAAACTGAGATCTGTGCCCAGGAAGGCTTTCCACAGAGCACAGGGAATCTCAGCCAGGTTATCACATAATTTTTTTCTGAAAGAATTAGCACCCATAGTTGAGAGTCAAAACACGCAAGGATTTTACATTGTAGACCTCAATATGCCTGGCTTTATGTGACCATTTGGCAACTCTTTGGGAAGCCTTGCCTGTGAGAGTCTTCCAGAGCTTTCATTGAAATGGGCTTCCTCACCATTTAATGGTTACTGAATTAAATGAAACCCTCAGTGCCTCCAACTTCAACCTTAAAAAATGGGCTCGATAAATACCATGAAATTTTTGAAATTCCCATTACCAGGTGGCACTGGAAAACCATTGGAGATCCTGTTGCTGATCATGAGTGTACGAGAAAGTGCCTTTATTGACTGGGTTTCACAAAAATGGTGTAGAACAGAGATGCCAGTAAGTTGGAACCTGCTGAGTAGTGGGCCTACAGCAAAGGTGGGTAGGTGTGAGATAAAACATCTCTGGTGGTTTCATGTGGATTGGCCATTGGCTTTCAAATGGCTTGTGACTGACATGATGCAGCCAGCAGACCCTTACATGTAAAGGCATCTTGTTATATGGATAGGTTTCTGGGCAATGTTCAGAATCAGGTTGATATGGTCAAGGGGGCAAGCTATGTTGGACATAAGCCTGGTTGGTGCATTCTCCTGGAGACCCTGTCCCACCACACGTGACAGAACTCCCTCCAGCACTGTGTCCCAGTTGAACTCCTTGTATTTCATTAAGCCAATACCAAACTCCCAGTGCAGCAGCAAGAATCACCACGAAAAGTAGAGTATGACCAAATGGCTTCACAGTCCACACGGAGAGACACTTATCCCCCAGTTGCCACAGTTTACCCACAAAGTGAGAATTCAGCACTGCTGCCTCATTTTAATTGGAAAATAAGATACCATGTCCTCCAGGTCACATAGATGTTGACCCAGTTTTGATGGTCTCACTACATAGGATGCTAAAGCTACCGACAACAACATACATTTTAAGTGTCCCAACTCATAGGCAGTATCTCAAGAAGTCTTTAGGCCTGCAGAGCTCCATGTTGTGGAGTGTTTACCTTGTCTTTTACTTTTGGAAACTCATCTACCACCTCCAAGGTTGTGAACTCCTCAGCATATTCCATTCCGGGTATGTATTCACAGATTTTCTAACTCTTATCCTCTAATTGTGTATTTCTTCAAGTGAGGGTAATATCAAGGGATTGTTTTTAATGTGAGTGGTAAGATTTTTGTGTAGCACATATTTGCAAACACATTGGGTTTACTTTCCTATTTTCCATTTGAAATACTGAATCTCTGACACTAACCCATACCCTACTAGACTCTGACTACTAATCCTTATATGATGGAGAATAGTAACCCAAACAGAATACAAATACCAGCAATTCAGAGAAGGCATGGTATGTAGTTGGACATCCCTTTTGCATTATATTGTGTAGGAGTTATAAATATAGTTAATGTTTATTGACATAGTTCTCATTGTGTTTTTAAAATTAACAAATATGTGAATTCCTCTCTCCCTTTTTCTGTAGCCTATTAAGCACATGTATTTTTATATGCACAAATAGAATCCTACCTGGTATCACATGTACATTCTTCTGAGGTGGCTGACATGGCAGATAAAAATTGTGGGAAGAGATCACTCCTCCTAACCTCTGTTGGAACAGAAAATTCAACCTATGGGTGAGCTTCCTAGTTGACCAACATTATGCATAAATCCATTTTCAGTAAAATGTATATTTTTGGATAAGTGGATGTTATATATTTAATGATGAATTTCGATTGGCATATATATTGCTACTTTTTAATGTCTCGGTGTGTGTGTTTGTGTGTGTGTGTGTATAATTTTTCAAAATATGAAATATATGTGTCTTATTATACACTTCCTAAAATTATTCATATTCATGTATGAGGATTTATAATGAACTTTTCATAAGATTATTCTCAGAAATATTCATCCACCTGAAATACATATTTGTTTCCTAATACTGAAAACTAACTTCAGTGAATGGTGCATACAAATCATAATATTTTGACATTGCAAGATGGCCGCGAATAGAGAGCATCATACCCAGTGTACCGCGCCACTGCGCAGGTGACTAACGACTACGAACGACAAAAAACTATCTTGTTAGGAACTTACAGCAAAATGGGGGTGCACTGAAACCTAGAAGAAGGATTTCTAGCACTGAGGTCCGGTAAATGAGTCTCAAACATGAACCAACTCTGCGACCGGAGATCCTGTCTGACTGATCCGCGCGACCCGTCCAGTGGCTACAGACAGCAGGGCACCACCGAGATGCGATCAATAATCACGGAGAAACGTTGATGCAGATTCTGTGGAATTCTGCCAGTAGAGTCCCCACTGAGCCCTGGGCTGAGTTCAGGGTTTCAGATGGGGAAGGAAGTGGTACAGTTCTAACCCCCACAATAGAAACTCCACGAAGGAAACCAACGGCCACCATCTTGGTGAGCTGAAGTAATGACAGCCACTCCCCTACAGATTGCAACAATAAAACAGGTGCTGTTACTCAGCTCATTTCCCATACTTCGGGGAATTTGCATCAAATCTCTCCTAGGCTTTCTGGGGGAGAGATTATCAGAGGGAGCCTGCATTAAGATAGGGGAAAACTAGAGGCACCTGACTTTCAACTCCCCCTCCCATCAGTGGTGAAAAAAACCTGTCTAGCCAGCGCTGAGAGAGGGGCAAGCGGAAAAAAAAAAATCAAAACAATAGAGTGCCGGGGTTCCCAATAGCCAACTGTGCAATCAGAGATCCAGGCTGATTGAATCATGCAGCCAGGCCTGCTGTTTCAGATGGCGGGGCACCACCGAGAAGTGACCTGAAGCAGGGAGAAATGTTGCTGCGGATTCTGTGGAATCCTGCCGGCTGAGTTCCCACTGATCCCCGGGCTGAGTTTGGGAATTCAGACAGGGAAGAAAGTGGTATAGTTCTATCCCCCACAAAAGAAATTCCACCAAGGAAACCAGCGGCCACCATCTTTGAGATCTGAAGTAACGACTGCCCCTCTCCAATAGACTGCAACAATAAAACAGATGTGTGTTACTCAGCTCATCTCTCATACAGCGGGGAATTCACATAAAATGTCTCCTAGGCTTTCCGGGGGAGGGTTAATCAGAGTAAGCCTGCATAAAGACGCAAGAAAAACTAGAGACACCTGACTTTCGACTCCCCCTACCATCAGTGGCCATAACGAAACGTGTATAGCCAGTGATGGGGGAGGGGCAAGCGGAAAAAATCAAAACAATAGAGTGTCTGGGTTCCCAAAAGACACCCTCCACACCCAACAAACGGCAGGCACAGAGTACAGTTTGAACTGCCGAGAGGCATCACTCAGGGGAAATCTGGTCTAGAAAAAGAAACCAGGACAAGCAGGAGAAACCAAAGGACTAGAAGGCAGGCCCTTGTGACTGGGCGGCTGGAGACCGCAGGCCTGCACGTGACATTCCACCCACTGCCTGAGTGACTGGGGGGCTGAGGAATTCCCGCCCGCCGGCAACCGAGCGTGAGACTGCGTGGCTAGAGATTGCCAACCCAATGGCGACAGCCCACCTGCTACCCGCGTGACTGGGCGGCTGGAGACCGCCTGCCCACTGGCGACCAACCGCGCAATTGGGCGGCTGGAGACCGCCCGCCTGCCAGTGACCCAGAGCTGAAACAAACCAGAGACAGTCAAGTCCCACCCCCCAATTCGGACACCTCGGCAAGGAGCCTGGGGCCGGCCAAAGCAGAGAGGTGACATCACTGGAGCTCGGCCTTCGGAATTACTTCCAAGCGGAATCCACTTTAGCAGGCATAGTTTACCAACACAAAGGAGAGACAACAGAGATATACAACACCAAAACAAATCTAAAGAATAAAGCAGAAACACAGCAATCAAATAGAGCTGGAAAGTAACATGAACATCATGAAAAAACAAGGGCAAAAAAGGAGTACAAACAATGCAGGACAACTTAAATCTACAGGAGGACCTTGAAGCATCAGAAACAGGGATAGGGAAAGAACTCAAGGCATACCGAACTCAGATGGAAAGGAATATTAGAGAAGACATGAGGCAGCAAGTCCAAGCAATAAAAGTATATTTTGAAAATGAATTAAACAAACAAATTCAAATGGCAAAGAATGAGCATTACCAGGAGATAGAGATCTTAAAAAAATATTAAACAGTAATCCTAGAAATGCAGGAAAATATAAACCAAATTAAAAACTCAAACGAGAATATTACAAATAGACTAGATCAAGTAGAAGTCAGAACATCAGATAATGAAGACAAAGTTTATCAACTTGAAAAGAATTGAGTAAACACAGAAAAGATGCTTAAATCCCACCAGGAATTTATTCAAAAGATATGGGATGTCATAAAAAAACAAAAAACAAATTTAAGAGTCATCAGGATAGAAGAAGGCATAGAGATTCAAACCAAAGGAATGGACAACATATTAAATGAAATAATTCTATAAAACTTCCCAGAGATGAATGATGGATTGGATTGCCAATTCCTGGAAGCCTACAGGACCCCAAACATTCAAAACCAAAATAGACCAAGTCCAAGACATATAATTATGAAGATAGCCAACATACAGAACAAGGAGAGAATATTAAAAGCTATAAGAGAAAGGAGGCAGATTACATTCAGGGGTAAACCAATTAGGTTAACAACTGATTTTTCATCACATTCTTTGAAAGTGAGAATATCCTGGAACAATGTAATTCAAATGCTGAAAAAAAAAAAGAATTCCAACCAAGAATACCATATAAAGCAAAGTTAAGCTTCAGATTTGACAATGAAATTAAAGTCTTTCACGATAAACAAAAGCTAAAACAATTCTCAGCTAGAAAACCAGCACTGCAAAGCATTTTGTGCAAAATACTACAAGAAGAAGAGTTAAAAAATAGTGCCCAAAACTAACAGTGGGAAGTATCTCAGTAAAGCGGCAGGAAAGTAACCAAAAAAGTAAAAACTATCCAAACTAAAATATAATAAATAAATAAACATGACTGGAAGTACAAATCATATTTCAATTGTAACCTTAAATGTTAATGGCCTAAATTCACTAATCAACAGACATGTGCTAGTAACCTGGATCAAAAAAACAAATCCAACAATATTCTGCCTTCAGGAGACTCATATGATAGGAAAAGACATACACAGGCTGAAGGTAAAAGGTTGGGAAAAATCATAACACTCACATGGCCCTCGGAAGCAAGAAGGATTTGCCATACTCATATGGAATAATATCAACTTCAAACCTAAGTTAATCAAAAGGGATAAAGAATGACACTATATTCTGTTAAAAGGAATCATCCACCAACAAGAAAAAAACAATTATCAATTTGTATGCACCAAGCAATGGAGGTGCAACATTCATAAAACAAACTCTCCTCAAGTTCAAGAGTCAAATAGACTACAACACAATAATTATGGGTGACTTCAACACACCACTCTCGGCATTAGAGAGATCCTCTAGACAAAAACTGAATAAAGAAACTATAGAACTCAACAGCACAATCAATAACCTAGACTTAACCGACATATATAGAATGTATCAACCATCATCAAGTGGATACATGTTCTTCTCAGCAGCACATGGATCCTACTCAAAGATACACCATATATTATGCCATAGGGCAATTCTTAGTAAATATAAAGGCATGGAGATTATACCGTGCACCATATCTGATCATAATGGAATGAAACTGGATATCAATGAGAAAAGAAGGAAGGAAAAATCCTACATCACATGGAAAATGAACAACATGCTACTGAATGACCAACGGGTTACAGAAGACATAAAGAAGGAGATAAAAAATTCTTAGAGACAAATGACAATACAGACACAACATACCGGAATCTATGGGACACAATGAAAGCAGTTTTAAGAGGGAAATTCATTTCTTGGAGTTCTTTCCTCAAAAAAAGAAAAAAAAACAACAAATAAATGAACTTAAACTACACCACAAAAACCAAGAAAAGGAAGAGCAAAACAACAGCAAATGTAGTAGAAGACAAGAAATAATTAAATTTAGAGCAGAAATCAACGAAATTGAAACAAAAAAAAAAGTTGAAAAAATTGATAAAACTAAAAGTTGGTTCTTTGAAAAAATAAATAAGATCAACAGGCCCTTAGCCACGCTAAGGAAGAGAAGAAGAAAGAGAATTCAAATTACTAACATGTGGGATAAAAAAGGCAATATCACAACAGACACTACAGAAATATAGAAGATAATTAGAAAGTATTTTGAAACACTATATTCCAATAAAATAGAATATTGTGAAGATATTGATAAATTTCTTAAGTCATACGATCTGCCCAGATTGAGTCAGGAAGACACAAACAATTTAAACAGGCCAATAACAAAGGAAGACATAGAAGAAGCAATCAAAAGACTGCCAACCCAAAAAAAAAGCCCTGGACCGGATGGGAATACAGCGGATTTCTACAAAACCTTCAAGGAAGAATTAAAAATCAATATTTTTCAAGCTTTTTCAAGAAATAGAAAAAAGAAGGAGCTCTTCCAAATTCATTCTATGAGGCCAACATCACCCTGATCCCGAAACCAGACAAAGACACTTCAAAGAAAGAATACTACAGACCAATTTCTCTAATGAACTTGGATGCAAAAATTCTCAATAAAATTCTGACAAATCGAGTACAAAAGCATATCAAAATAATTGTGCACCATCATCAAGGAGGATTCATCCCTGTGATGCAAGGATGGTTCAATATACGAAAATCAATAAATGCCATTCACCACATCAATAGACTTAAAGACAAGAACTATATGATCATCTTGATAGATGCAGAAAAGCATTTGACAAAGTTCTGCATCCATTTATGTTCAAAACTCTATAAAAACTAGGGATAACAGGAACTTACCTCAACATTGTAAAAGCTATATATGCTAAACCTCAGGCTAGCATCATCCTAAATGGAGAAAAAACTGAAGGCATTCCTTCTAAAATCTGGAACAAGACAGGGATGCCCTCTATCACCACTTCTATTCAATTTAGTTCTTGAAATACTAGCCAGAGCAATTAAACAGACAAAAGAAATTAAAGGCATAAAAATAGGAAAAGAAGAATTTAAAGTATCACTATTTGCAGATGACATGATAATATATTTAACAGACACAAAAATGTCTACAAAGAAATGGCTAAAGTTAATAAATAAATTCAGAAAAGTGGCAGGATATATAATTAACACGCATAAATCAAATGCATTCCTGTATAACAGAAAAAAAACTTCTGAAATGGAAATGAGGAAAACCACTCTATTCACAACATCCTCAAATAAAATAAGATACTTGGGAATCAACCTAACAAAAGAGGTGAAAGATTTATATAATGAAAACTACAGAAATCTAAAGAGAGAAATAGAAGAAGATGTCAGAAGATGGAAACATGTGCCCTGTTCATGAATAGGCAGAACTAACATCATAAAAATGGCAATATTACGCAAAGTTCTCTACAGGTTTAATGCAATGCCAATCAAAATTCCAACGGCATTTCTTGTAGAAATAGATAAATCAATCATGAAATTCATATCGAAAAATAAAAGACCCAGAATAGCAAAAGCAACTCTAAGCAGGAAGTGTGAATCTGGAGGTATAGCAATACCAGAGTTCAAACTGTACTACAAAGCAATAGTAACAAAAACAGCATGGAACTGGTACCGAAAAATGCAGGTGGACCAGTGGTACAGAAGAGAGGACACAGAAACCAATCCACAAAATTACAACTTTCTTATATTTGATAAAGGGGCTAAAAGCATGCAGTGGAGGAAGGATAGCATCTTCAACAAATGGTGCTGGGAAAATTGGAAATCCATATGCAACAAAATGAAACTGAATCCCGTTCTCTCGCCATGCACAAAATTTAACTCAAAATGGATCAAGGATCTAGATATAAAATCAGAGACACTGCGTTTCATAGAAGAAAAAGTTGGCTACGATCTACATACTGTGGGGTCGGGCTCCAAATTTCTTAATAGGACGCCCATAGCCCAAGAGTTCTTAACAAGAATAAAAAAATGAGACTTACTTATGCTAAAAAGTTTTTTTTCTCTGCAAGAGAAACAAAAAGGGAAGTAAATAGAGAGCCTACATCCTGGGAACAAATTTTTACCCCTCACACTTCAGATAGAGCCCTAATATCCAGAATATAGAAAGAATTCAAAAAAATTATCAATAAGATAACAAATAACCTAATCAACAAATGGGCCAAGGACCTGAAAAGACACTTCACCAAGGAGGACATACAATCAATCAACAAGTACATGAAAAAATGCTCACCATATCTAGCAGTCAGAGAAATGCAAATCAAACCCACCCTAAGATACCATCTCACTCCAGTATGATTGGCAGCCATTATGAAGTCAAACAACAACAAGTGTTTACGAGTATGTGGGGAAAAGGGGACACTTGTACACCGCTGGTGGGACTGCAAATTGGTGAGGCCAACATGGAAAGCAGTATGGGGATTCCTGGGAAAGCTAGGAATGGATCCACCATTTGAACCAGCTATCGCCCTTCTCGGACTATTCCCTGAGGATCATAAAGAGTGTACTAAAGGGATACTGCCACATCAATGATCATAGTGGCACAATTCACAATAGCTAGACTGTGTAACCAACCTAGATGCAATTCAATAGATGAATGGATAAAAAAATGTGGCATCTATACACGATGGATGCAGCACTAAAAAATGACAAAATCATAGAATTTGCAGGGAAATGGATGGCATTAGAGCATATTATGCTAAGAGAAGCTAGCCAATCCTTAAAAAAACAAATGCCAAATGTCTGCTTTGATAAAAATAGGGTAACTAAGAATAGAACAGGGAGGAAGAGCATGAGGAAAAGATTAATATTAAACAAAGACAAGTGGGAGAGAGAAAGGGAGAGAGAAGGGAAAGCATATGGAAATGGTAGGAGACCCTCATTGTTACACAAAATTACATATAAGACGTTGTGAGGGGAAAGGTGGGAACAAGAGAGAGAAGTGAAAAAGCAGATGAGGAAGAGAGGGAAGATAGGATGAAAGGGGAGGGGGGATAGTAGGGGATAATAAAGGTAGCAGAGGACAACAGTCACTAATATGACATTATGTAAAAATGTGAATGTGTAACTGATGTGATTCTGCAATTCGTATTTGGGGAAAATTGGGAGTTCATAACCCATTTCAGTCAAATGTATGAAAGATGATATATCATGAGCTTTGTAATGTTTTGAAAAACCAATAAAAATAAATAAACAAAGGTTTAAAATTGAGTGGGAAGAAATCAGCTAAAAAGGAGTTGAGATGCATTCATTTTGATAAGCAGAAAGTTTGTTTTGTGTAGTTGTAAATATCACAAATTTATTTTACCAGAAAACTGGCTTTTGAAAATGAACATATTTTGAGATTAAAGGATAATCCACCTACCTTCATGAAAAATTCATATCATTTCCTATATTTTTCATATTTCATTTTTTTCATGAATATTTTGTCATGGACCAGGTCTAGTCTTAGGCTACCTCATCTGACAAGTTCGTGCAATGTGTTGGATTGTTCTTTTCATCTTTTATTTGATAGTTTGTAGCTGATAATGTGTATTTTTCCTTATCTTTATTTGGACATACATACCCAACTATATCTTTGCATTTTATGTTTTACTGGGGAAGAGACTCATCAAAAGCTCTTTATTATATGTATCAACAATGAAACATTTAGAGCATGCAATTATTCTTAATTTTGCATGAAAATATCTTTGTACCATTTTTCTTATAAAGATGTAGAATTATTACTGTAATAAGTAACTACTTATAAGAAGAATTAAACAATTGACTTTATATCAATCATGAATATGAAAATTAATAAAATAAGTATTTGGCAATAAATATGCAATTGATAGAAATTAAAATCACAAGAAAGCCATTTAAAATGTCAGTGCATATGGTCCTTAAATAAAAGGTTGTTCAAATAAAATTTCACTAATTCATAAGAGTTAATATGCCATATCACAGCTTAATGTAATATAAAAACTTAAATGATAAGTATTGATAAATAAGAATGATACCTGTTTACTTAAATAGGTTTATTTGATTTTCACTGTAAGCTGTTAATTCTAGAAGACTTGAAAATTAAGAAAGACTTAGTCTATATTATTTCTAACAGGCTAATCAAAGTACTTTTAAATATATATGTATATATATCATATGTAATACATATGCATGAATATAGATACATATGTATAATAAATGTATTGTAATATATCTATAGGTTATTATAATTATTAAATTTTCTCAAGAAAAAAGAATGACTATAAAAAAATTCTTAAATGTAAATTTCATAGCATATTACTGTTTGTAATGACATGAGAGAAAAACTCCTATGGAGGGAAAATGAAAAAGGAAGAGAGAGAAGGGGGAAAATGAGGAAGAAAGTGAGTAAAGAAGAGGGAGAGGAGTGTTTGATTATAAGATAAATGTGGAGGGTCTGGGTGTCTGGCTCACTGGTAACATGCTTGGCTAGCATGTGTGAGGCACTGGGTTATATTCTCAGCACCACATATAAATAAATAAAATGAGGTCGACCAACAACTGAAAAAATAAAAAAAATATATAAAAGTAGAAATATTACCAAAATTCTAAGTTTTTATGAATGCTAAATAAAAAAAATGTTACATAGCCTTATGTAATTTCTAGACTCCCCAAAATAGTCATTTAATGATAGATTACTAGTGCGATAACTAAAAATCCATTGCTCTTTCCTCGACATTCTGTGGCATGCTAGTGCTAAAATAAATTGTATTATAACACCAAAAAAATTCTAATATTTCTACAGTAACTGACCCAGTTTAACATAAATGCAAGAAGATTCCTATGGGATATAATTGTATTTTGACGTTCATTTTTATTCAACACTGGTACATTACTATTTGTCCAGTTTATGCACATCATAGTATGTATATTTCATTCACAATTTAGCAAATTTATACGCATTTGTTTTACTTTCAATCACTTCCTGCTTCAGAACACATGTATTCCTCCACGTTTCTTGACTGCTCCTTTCATGAGACTTTTTTCCAAAGACATTATTTTTGATTTCCATTATCATTTTTGAAGCAAAACTCACACACCCGTCATGATAAACCATAAACCTAATATTACCATTAGATGTAAAACTGGTGGGAATGAATGATTGTATATCAATATAAGATTTCTTGTATACTTTCAAATATCAATTCAATCCATTGTTTAAAGTGGAACCAGTTATATTATTTATTCACAGTATGGTCTATTCATGCATTGTCTTTATATTGATAGACACAGGGTACACCTCTGTGTACCCTCAATAATAATTTGTATATCTTCAAAATTTTGCTCACAGAAATGGTGGAAGAAAGACTCATGTCAACTGATCTACATATACATTTTATCACAGTAATATTCTGGACACAAAATGCAAAGGTCACACTTAGGATTGTCCCGAAGCCTAAATGGAATGTGAACATGGATTACTAAAAACATCCATGTCTTGGATGCCTAATTCTCTCAAATGTCAATCCTATTGGTGAGTACATATTTGTTTCTTCCCAAGATTATATATTCAACCTCAACCATGTTGAAAATGTCTAATCCTATCACTCACTTTATATTTTGTCTGATTTCCTAATGTCTCTATTGATATCTCTTTTCCTACATATTTTCCCCAGTTCATCATAGTGACTGATTCTTCACATGTGCTGACATTTACATTCACTCTTTATCCGAAACCCTATTGCTAAAGAACTTTTTGTCCAAATACTATACTCACTCTTTTTTCTAAACCTACCGACTATCTACCTAATCCTACCGACTATCCCTTTTTGACTGGATGAACTCTTCAACAATCAATCATCCAAGGTACAAGGTCCTATGCCATTGTATATTGATTTATCTGAGACATCTGTGCAGAACATAATTCAAAGATAAGTATCCCAATCATGGGCCCAATGCCTTTCTGGTCTTCAAATCTTACCTAAATTTCAGTTTTCATAATTACATTTTACCTGTATATTCTTATAAATATTGCAGGTTCCCAATACCATTATTCATCCAACAGAATGATTCCTACCACAAATCGAACATGTTATTAATCCTAACTATACACTTTTCCCTCAATCCAACTTTACAGAAGAGCAGGGACAGAGTTGGTCTTACAATACAGGGGTGTAGGGGACCTTCCACCTGTTGACAACCTCAAAGGTCCATGCAGATATGATCCCTGGAGAAGATGCAGGCAGCTATGAAAGGCCTGAGAGAGCAAACGTCATCTTCCATGGCAAACAACCCGGTCAGGTTAAAAGCATGTGTCTGAATCATCCTCTCTCTTCTTAATGTAGGGAAGATTGACCAAACTAGGCCTGTGTGGAGAGCTGTTCCCAGGTGCCTATTGTTTCTATACCATTCGAACTTGTGAAAGTGTCACAGGAAGTAGGGGCATCCTCCATATTATGAGACCCTAGGAAGCAAATGTTAGGACAAAGTGGTTGCAAATGCAGTGACCACATTCAGTTCCTGAAGGAAGTGACCTCACCTCACATCCTTGTTGATGGAACTCTCCGAATTTGGGTTCCAGGAAGCCAGGCATCCAGACCCAGTCCAAGCTCCAGTCACAGTGGTCTCACATGTTTGGATTTACCAAGGACAGAGTCAGTCTTTTGTGGTATATAGTGATGTGAGGATGGCCAAATGCCAGGAAAGTTCTGAAGAGGGGCCCTTCCAGAGAAAGAAGTTAGAGGCTCACTGCTGTCTCCTGACAACTTCACAGAGTTGACCCAGGAGACCAGATCTGAGACAGGACAGGCCATTTCTGGGGAACATAGTATTGCCCTCCAGTCAGAGGACACTCTGGATAGTTTCAGACCTACTTGGGGGAAGGAGGTGACTTCGTGGGTGTTTGAGTGGGTTTGTGGTTTTTTCTCATGTTCTGAGAATAGTTAGGAAAGGGGGTTTGTTTGGTTTGGAGTGAACTGTTTCTAGTTAGTCCTTTGACAAGGCGAGTGTTTCTATGTCTGTGTATCCCACTGTGTCCATGGTTGTAGACATTAGAAAAGAGAATGCCTCAATGGGTGTGTCCTGTCAAAGAGAAAACTTCCAAGCATTCATCCTGCCCATTTTATAAATGGACTGTGGCTTGCCTTATCATTGGGCAACACCTATTATTTTCTTACGTTCCTGTATCCTTCCTGAATTCTGGCCACTCTCCAAAATAGGCTCATGGTTTTGTGTACAAGATATGTACCACTTCCAAGCTCTGTGACATGGCCATGTACTGGATAGCTGAAGGGAATGCATCTCAGAAAACTCTGATATCAGTGTGACCAGTAAAGTCTCAGTGGAGAAACCCTGCTTTGGGCCTTTTGATTACCTATTGTTATGTTGCCCTGAATATCAGGAACATCTTTTCCTCAGGCTACTCCTTCCTGAAGCCTGAAGAAAACAGTTTTCACATGGAAATGAATGGGCATTTTACCTTTGTGTTTTACAATAAAACCTTCACAGAGATTAGGCTCTCATTAACTTAAAAACACTTTTAAATTTTATCTAAGTGTAAAAAGTAACATGTAACTGTACATATATTTTTGATAACAAGTCCAATTATACAACACAAATGATACACATAAATCTCCAACATGTTTTTATTTTAAGCCTAGAATTACCATACAACCTTAGAACATTTCTGTTTTCATACTTATATTTCACTTCTATAGTCTTATAAATATCGCAGGTTCCCAATAACATTATTCATACAGCAGAACAATTCCTAACCCAAATCGAACTTGTTATTAACCCTAACCATACACTGTTCCCTCAATCTAACTTTACAGAAGAGCAGGGAAAGAGTTGGTCTTACAATACAGGAATTTAGGGGATCTTCCACCCGCTGAGAACCTCAAACGTCCATGCTGAAATGATCCCTGTAGAAGATGTAGGCAGCTATGAAGGACCTGAGAGAGTAAGAGTCACCTTCCATGGCCAACAACCTGGTCAGGATGAAGGGTTGTGTCTGAATCTGCCTCTCTCTTCTTAATGTAGAGAAGATGGACCAAAACAGGCCAGTGTGGAGAGCTGCTCTGGAATGCCTATGGATGATATACCATTCTAACTTGTGAAAGTGTCACAGGAAGTAGGGGCAGCCTCCATCTCATGGGGCCTTGGAAGCAACAATTAGGACAATGTGTTTGCCAAGGCAGTGACCTCATTCAGTTCCTGAAGGAAGTGACCTCACCTCACTTCCTTGGTGTTCGAAATCTCTGAACATGTGGTCCAGGAAGCCAGGCACCCACCGCCAGTCCCAGTCCCAGTCCCAGTGATCTCACTTGTTTGGATTTACCAAGGACAGAGTCAGTCTTTCTTGGTACCTACTGATGTGAGGATGGCCAAATGCCAGTAAAGCTCTGAAGAGGGCCCTTTCCTGAGAAACCAGGTTGTGGCTCACCGCTGGCTCCTGTCAACTTCACAGAGTTGGACAAGGAGAACAGATCTGAGACAGAACAGGCCATTTCATGAAAACATAGTATGGCCCACCAGTCAGAGGACACTGCGGATAGTCACAGACCTACTTGGGGGAAGGAGGTGCATTTGTGGGTGTGGGTGTGTGTTTGTGGTTTTGTCTCATGTTCTGAGAATAGTTAAGAAAGGCAGTTTGTTTTGTTTGGAGTTAATTGATTCTAGTAAGTCGTTTGAAAAGGCGAGTGTTTCTAGGTCTGTGTATCCCACTGTGTCAGGGGTTGTAGACATTAGAAAAGAGAATGCTTCAATGGATGTGTCCTGTCTAGTAGAAAGCTTCCCCGGATTCATACTTTCCATTTATGAATGGACTGTGGCTTGCATTATTGATGGGCAACCCCTGATATCTTCCTAAGTTCCTGTTTTCTTTCTGAATTCTGGCCACTTTCCAGAATAGGCTCATAGTTTTGTGTCCAAGATGTATACCACCACCAAGCTCTGTGACATGGCCATGTACTGGATAGCTGAAGGGAATGGCGAGCAACTCAGAAAACTCAGATATCAGTGTAATCAGGAAAGTCTCAGTGGAGAAATACTGCTTTGGTTACCTATTGTTCTGTTGCCCTCAATGTCAGGAAGGTCTTTGCCTCTGGCCACCCCTTTGGGAAGCCTAAAGAAAACAGTTTTCAAATGGAAATCAATGGGCATCACCTGTGACTCTTTGCTTAATTGCATTGGAAAGGGATATGTCTGAATCAGGCTCTAGGTCCTGTGTTAGGCTTTGGCTTAGATTCTCAGCACATGATGGATGTAAGGAAAATCCCATGTTTGCATCCAAAACTAAATTGGCCAAAAGAGCAGTCATTATAGAAGAAGTCTCTCGCCTTCCCCTGTAAGGTTCCTGACCTCCATCAAGTGAGAATAGGAACCTTTGGATCTAATGAGTTCTTCAAAGCCCTTTAGAGGCTATCCCATAGGTGCTTGGGTTTTCTCCAGAATCCAAATCACATAAAGAATCTATACCTGACAGTCAGTAGGCCTCAAATTGGAGGAGCAAAGCAATATTAATAGCAGGCCTATTTGATCACTCCTGGTTCCCCGGACGAGTGTCCAGGACACCCTGACTTTAGGCAAATGAGGGGCAATGGAGGTTATTTTGGACACTGTCTTGGGCTGTGCCCCTCATGGAAACCTCAAGCCAGAGGTAATGGATAGTGTCCATATGGAAGAAGATGAGGGCCATGTGGGAGTGTTTTGGTTTTAATTGTGGTCATGTGTGGCCGTTGGAATAGATGACTGGGTCCACCTTGGCTTTAACTCTGTTGTGATTCCCCTTAGAGACTGAGTTGTGGACCTCACCTCAGAGACGTATTGCCATGAATTGTGTTGGGATTTTAGGAGGATTCACATGAGAATCACCCTTGTAAAATGAGATCTAGGCCCAGGGTGGCTGTTCACCGAGCACTGGGAATCTCAGCCAGGTTACCACATGATTTTATTCTGAAAGACTTGGCAGCCACATATGAGAGTCAAAACACACATGGATGTCACAATGTAGATCCCAATGGGCCTGGATTCATGTGATCATTTGGCCACTGTTTGGGAAGCCTTGCCTGTGAGACTTCTGCAGAGATTTCATTGAAATGAGCTTCCTAACCATTTAATAGTTCCAGAATGAAATGAAACACACAGTGCCTCCAACTTCAACCTTGAAAAATGGGTAGATAAATACCAAGAAATTTTTAAACTTCCCATGACCAGGTGGCACTGGAGAATCTTTGGATATCCTGTGGCTGATCATGAGATTACAAGACAGTGCTTTGATTGACTGGTTTTCATAAAAATGGTTCAGAACAGAGATACCAGGAAGTTGGAGCCTGCTGAGAGGTGGGCCTACAGCAGTGCTGGGCAGGTGTGCAATAAAACAACTGTGGTGGGGCCATGTGGATCTTCCATTGGCTTCCAAATGGCTTGTGACTGACATGGTGCAGCCAGCAGACCCTTGTATGTAAAGGCATCTTGTTATATGGACAGGATTCAGGGCAATGTTTAGAATCAGATTGCTATGGTCAAGGGGGCAAGTCATGTGGGATATAAGCCTGGTTGGTGCATTCTCCTGCAGACCCTGACCTACCAAAAGTGACAGAACTCACTCACGCACCGGGTAACAGTTGAATTCTTTGTATATCATGAAGCAAATACCAAAATCCCAGTGCAGCAGCAAGAAACACGACGAAAAGTGGAGGATGACCAAATGGCCTCACAGTCCACATGTGGATACACTTATCCCCCAGTTGCCACAGTTTACCTACTAAAGAAAATTCAGCACTGCTGCCACATATTCAGTGGAAAATAAGAAACCATGTCCTCGAGGTAACACAGATGCAGACACAGCTTTGATTATCTCACTACAATGGAAGCTAAATCTCCCGACAACAACATATATTTCAAGTGCCCAAACTCAGAGTGAGTTTCTCAAGAAGGATTTAGGGAACCAGAGCTCCATGTTTGTGGACTGTTTTCCCTGTCCCTTACTTTTGAAATCTCCTCTTCCGTCTTCAAGGTTGTGAACTCCTGAGCATATTCCATTCCAGATATTTATTCACAGATTTTCTAACTCTTCTCCTCTAATTGTGCCTTAGTCTCCGTGATTGTAATGTCAAGGCATCCCTTTCTCTGTATCCTATTCAGCACATGTATTTTTACATCCAATTATAGAATCTTACCTGATACCACACGTACATTCTTGTGAGGTGACTGACTTGGCAGATACAAATTGTAAGAGATCACTCCGCCTAAAAGCTGTTGGAACTGAAAATTCAATCTATGAGTGAGCTTCCTTGTTTAACAACATTATACATAAATCCATATTCAATAAAATAAATACATTTGGATCTGTAGATGACATATATTTCATGGTGAATTTCAATTGGAATATATTATGCTATTTTTAATGTCTGTGTGTTTGTGTATGTATATATATATATATACACACTCTCCAGATTTTTCAAAATATGAAATATATGTCTTGTTATACACTCCCTAAACTCATTCATATTCAAGTATGTGTATTTATAATCAAATTTTCACAAGAGAATTCTCAAAATTATTCATTCACCTGAAATACATATTTGTTTCCTAGTACTGAAAACTATCTTCAGTGAAAGGTGCATACAAATCCTAATATTTCCACAGTAACTGAACCAGTTTAACATCAATACAAGTAGATTCCTATGGGACATGTTGTGCATTTTGACATTTATTTTATTCAACACTGGTACATTACTATTTCTTCAGTTTATGCTCATCATAGCAAATATATTTCATCCAAAAGTTTGCAAATTTATAGGCATTTTGTTCACTTTCAATCACTTTATTCTACAGAACACATGTATTCCTCCATGTTTTTGATGGGTTTTTTCATGAGACTTCTTTCCAAACACATTATTTTCGATTTCCATGATCACTTTTGAAGCAAAACTCAAAGACACTTCGTGATAAACCATAACCCTAATATTACCATTAGATGTATTGCTGGTTGGAATGAATGATGGTATATCGATATAAGATTTCTTATATATTTTCAGATATGAATTCAATCTATTATTTAAAGTGGGACCAGTTATATTATTGATTCACAATGTGGTCTATTCATGCACTATCTCTATATTCATAGACACAGTGTACACCTCTTTGTAACACCAATACTAATTTATAGGACTTCAAAACATTGCTCCCAGAAATGCTGGAAGAAATACTAATGTCACACGATCTACATATACATTTTATCACAGTAATATTCTGGACACAAAATACAAAGGTTACACTTATGATTGTACCAAAGCCTAAAAGGAAAGTGAACAGGGATTACTAAAAACATCCATGTCCACATTGCCTAATGCTCTCAAATGTCAATCCTATTGGTGACTACATATTTGTTTCTTCCTAAGATTATATATTCAAACTCAACCCTGTTCAAAATGTCTAATCCTATCACTCACTTTGTACTTTCCCTCATTTTGTAATGTCTCTATTATTATCTGATTTCCTACATATTTTCCAAAGTTCATCATTGTGACTGAATCTTCATATGTGCTGACATTTACCTTCACCCTCTAACAGAAACCCTATTGCTAAAGAAGTTTTTTTTTCCAAATCCTATACTCACTCTCCTTCCAAAACCTACCAACTATCTTCCTAATCTTACCTACTATCCCTTTTTGACTGGATGTTCTCTTCCACATTCAATCATCCAATATACAAGGTCCTATGCCATTGTATATGGATTTATCTGAGACATCTGTGCAGAAAGTAAGTCAACACTAAGTATACCAATGAAGGGCCCAATGCCCTTCAGGGTTTCAAATCTTAGATTTCTGTTTTCATACATATATTTCACCTACATATTCTTATAAATATCATAGGTTCCCAATAACATTATTCATCCAGCAGAATAGTTCCTAACACAGATTGAACATGTTATTAACCCTAACCATACACTCTTCCCTCAATCTAACTTTACAGAAGAGCAGGGACAGAGTTGGTCTTACAAGACAGAAATTAAGGGATCTTTCACCTGCTGAGAACCTCAAAGGTCATTAAATATGATCCCTGGAGAAGATGTAGGAAGCTATTAAGGACCTCAGAGAGCAAAAGTCATCTTTCATTGCAAACAACCTGGTCAGGATGAAGGGTTGTGTCAGAATCAGCCTCTCTCTTCTTAATGTAAAGAAGATGCAGCAAACCAGGCCTGTGTGGAGAGCTGTTCCTGGGTGCCTATGGTTGTATACCATTCTAACTTGTGAAAATGTCAGAGTAAGTAGGTGCAGCCTCCATCTCATGGGACCCTTGGAAGCAACTGTTAGGACAAAGTGGTTGCCAAGGTATGGACCTCATTCAGTTCCTGAAGGAAGTGACCTCACCTCACTTCCTTGGTGATGGAATTCTCTGAACTTGGGTTCCAGAAAGCCAGGCATCCAGAGACAGTCCCAGTCACAGTCCCAGTGGTCAAAATTTTTCGGATTTATCAAAGACAGAGTCAGTCTTTCTTGGTACCTACTTATGTGAGGATGGCCAAATGCCAGGAAGTTCTGAAGAGGGGCCTTTCCTGAGAAAGCAGATAGTGGCTCACCACTGGCTCCTTACAGATTCACAAAGTTGGCCAAAGAGACTAGATCTGAGACAGGACAGCCCATTATGAGGGAATTTCTTATGGCCCACCATCAAACGACACTCCCTATTGTCACAGACGTACTTGGGGGTCTGTGTGGGTGTGGGTGTGGGTATTGGTTTGTGGTTTTGTCTCATGTTCTGAGAATAGGTAAGAAAGTCGGTTTGTTTGGTTTGGTGTGAACTGATTCTAGTAAGTCGTTTGACAAGGCTAGTCTTTCTATATCTGTGTATCCCACTGTGTCCATGGTTGTAGACAATAGAAAAGAGAATGCATAAATACATGTGTCCTTTCTAGTAGAAATCTTCCCAGCATTCATTCTGCCCAATTTATGAATGGTCTGCGGCTTGCCTAATGGATGGGCAACACCTAATATCTTCTTAAGTTCCTGTTCTCTACCTGAATTATGGGCAACCTCCAGAATACGCTCATGGTATTGTGTCCAAGATATGAACCACCTCCACGCTCTGTGATACGGCCATGTACTAGAGAGCTGAAGGAAATGATGAGCATCTCAGAAAACTCAGATATCAGTGTGACCAGGAAAGTCTCAATGGAAAAACCCTGCTTTGGGCCTTTTGCTTACATATCCTTCTGTTGCCCTGAATGTCAGGAAGGTCTTTGCCTCAGGCTATGCCTTTTTGAAGCCTGAAGAAAACAGTTTTCAAATGGAAATGTATAAACATTACCTGTGGCTCTTTCTTAATTGCTTTGGAAAGGGATGTGTCTGAATCAGCCTCTTGGCCCTGTGTGAGGCTGTGGCTTAGATTCTCAGCACCTGATGGATCTAAAGAAAAATCCCATGTGTGCATGCAAATCAAAAAGCCAAAAGAGCAGTCATTTTGGATGAAGTTTCTCGCCTTCCTCTGTAAGGTTTCTGACTTCCATCATTGAGAATATGGATCCTTTGGGTCAAATGAGTTCTTCAAAGCCCTGCAGACACTAGACCATAGGTTCTTGGGATTTCTCATGACTCCAATTAACATAAAGAATCTAAACACCACAGTCAGTAGGCCTCAAAATTGAGAATAAGAGCAATATTAACGGCAGGCCTCTTTGAACACTCCTGGTTCACAGGAAGGATGTCCCGGCCACACTGACTTTAGGCAAATGGATGCAAGGGAGCTTATTTTGGACACTGTCTTAGGCTGTGCCCCTCATGGAAACCTCCAGCCAGAGGTTATGATGAGTGTCTATATGGAAGAAAATGAGGGCCATGTGGGAGTGTCTTGATTTTAATTGCGGTCATTTGTGTGGCGCTTGGAATAGATGACTGGGTCCACCTGGGCTTGAACACTGGTGTGATTCTCCTTAGAGACTGAGTTCTGGAACTTACCTCAAAGAAATATTGCCTTGTATTGTGTTGGGATTTTAGGAGGCCATGCATGAGAGTCGCCCTTGGAAACTGGGATCTATGCCCAGGTTGGCTTTCCACAGAGCACTGGGAATCGTGGAAGGATATCACATGATTTTATTCTTAAAGACTTGGCAGCCATAGTTGCAAGTCAAAACACATATGGACCTCAAATTGTAGACCTCAATAGGTCTGGCTTCATGGGACCTTTTGGCCTGTCTTTGGGAAGCCTTGCGTGTGATAGTTCTCCAGAGCTTTCATTGAATTGAGCTTCCTCTCCATTTAATCATTCCTGAATGAATTGAAACCCACAGTGCCTCCAACTTCACCCTTGAAAAATGGCTAGATAAATACCTTTAAATTTTTGACATTCCCATGACCAGGTGGACCTGGAGAACCTTTGGATGTCCTATTGATGACCATCAGTGTACCAGACAGTACCTTGATTGACTGGGTTTCATGAAAATGGTGTAGAACGGAGATGCCAGTAATTTGGAGCCTGCTGTGTAGTCGGCCTAGAGCAGTGGTGTGCAGGTGTGTGTTAAAACATCTGTGGTCGGGTCATCTGCATCTGCCCTTCGCTTCCAAATGGTTTGTGACTGACATGGTACAAGCCCCAGATCCTTGTATGTAAAGGCATCTTGTTATATGGAGAGGATTCAGGGCAATGTTTACAATCAGATTGCTATGGTCAAGAGGGCAAGCTATGTGGGATAGAAGCCTTGTTGGTGCATTCTCCTGCAGACCCTTACCCACCACACGTGACAGAACTCCCTCCATCACTGTGTCCCAGTTGAACTTCTTGTATTTTGTGAAGCAAATATCAAACTCCCAGTGCAGCTGCAAGAAACACCACAAAAATTGGAGGATGACCAATGGCTTCACATTCCACCCTGGGAGACACTTAGCCACCAGTGGCCACAGTTTCCCTACAAAGAGAGAATTCAGCACTGCTGCCTCATGTTCATTGGAAAATAAGAAACAATGTCCTCTAGGTCACATAGATGCTGACCCAGCTTTGATCGTCTCACTATAAAGGAAGCTAAAGCTCCTAAAAACAACCTCAGATGAAGTTTCTCAAGAAATATTTAGGCCGGCAGAGCTCCATGTTTGTGGAGTTTTTACCCTGTCCCTGACTTTTGGAAACTCCTATACCACCTCCAAGGTTGTGAACTCCTGAGCATTTTCCATTCCAGATGTGTATTCACAGATTTTCTAACTCTTCTCCTCTAATTGTGTCTTACATGGGATGAAGGTAATGTCAAGGCATTGTTCTGAATACACATTGGATTCTTTTTCCAATTTTCCATTTGAAATACTGAATCCCTGACTGTCAGGCGTAGAAGGAATTCACCTTCAAAGAATAGCCTGACACTTACAAGAAACAGCCCCCATGGAGACATCCTGTCTGGGAGACATCCTGTAGCCAACTGTGTCTCTGAGACATCCTGTTGCCATCTGTATTCCTGAAACATCCTGAGTTTATCTCACCTTGTGAAGACATCCAGGAACTTTGGATAAGAGAGCTTTCCCATCTCCAGCATATAAATGCCCCTGTGTGAAATATAAAAGTTTGCAGCTTGATCAGAACTCCTGTCTTGCTGTCATCTCTCGTGTCTCTTGTCCCTTCATTCCTCCGCATCTAGGTTCGCTGCCCCTGTTGATGTGTCTTTCCAGCCGTGACTACTGGCACCCACTGACTGGGGCTCGAGCCTTTGACTGATTGGGAACCCCGTCCTCCTGGAAGACTTCATCAAGTGGAGCTCGCGATTGCCACAGCAGACACCACAAAGAGACAGATCCAGGAGGAGAGTGGGGATGACGCACGGTGAGTGACCCACTTTGGGACAAGCAGTTTCGTCACATGATTTGTTTTTGTCAGGCCTCAAGGAGTCCTTCAAGACATGGGGGGTGCGTGTTAAGAAAAAGGACTTAAAATTTTTCTTCTAATACATAGGAGAATTGTGTCCATGGTTTCACATTGAAGTGACCATTGATGGCAAAAGATGGCTTAGAGTAAGAGACTGTTTAAAAGATTATTATGAAACCTTTGGCCCAGAAAAAGTGCCAGTTCCCACCTTTTCTTACTGGAACTTAATTAATGAAATTCTTAAAAGTTCACCCTTTGACAATGGTACCTTACAACTTGTCAGGATTGGAGAAGAGACTATGCAAAACACCTCTCGTCTCCCCACGGCATGCCCATCAGTTAGTATAGACATTGACCCTTCTCAGTCTCCCCAGGACCCTGGGAACCTTCCTAGTCCCCCTCAAAATACCACCCTAATGAATAAGGCTCCAATGGTTACCAAACACCTTTATCGAGTTTTAAATCCCAGAGACACATTGACCCCTGGGAAGGAGGCTACCTTGGAGAAGGAAGCAGCAAGCTACCATTCAGAAGATGCGCCACCTCTCAGGACCCTGCCACAGCCTATAGGACTTACACATCTACCTACCTCCTATATCCCTCCTGCCTTTTGTGCTCCAGCCTTTCAGGAGCAAAATGCAACCCAGATATTTTTCCCCACTTCCCTTGCCTAGCCTGGCTCCCTTGTGAGAGTCTCTCCAACATAGACGGGAACAGATCAAACTTTTAGAAGAATTAAGATCCCTAGACTCTGAGCTCTGTTCATTAGCCTTAGGCACGGAGTCAATGCAAGCTGGCCCACGGCGGTCTAATACAAAGGCTAAGCCACTCCATCAGCCTGTTTTCGCCTTCCCAGTCACCCGCAGTCAGATAGATAAGCCTGCCCAGGCTGAGGTCAAAGACTTAGACGAGGATCAAGAGGAGGAAGTGGGGGAAATGGATCAAGGAGATCAGGACTCAGAGGATGAGGAGTTCACCCCTAGGCAGGAAGGAACCCAGAGTGTCTACAAAAAAATTAAGCCTGCGTTTTCTTGAAAAACATAAAAAGACTTGTGCTCACAATGGCCCCACTGTGCCCTACAAGTTGACTTTATTAGAAAGCCACAGCGCACAATGGCTTACTCCCAATGATTGGAAATTTTTAGACCAAGCTACCCTCAGTGCCGGAGATTTCCTGTTATGGAATGCAGATTTCGAAGAGCACTGTCAGGAAACTGCTCAAAAAAAATTAACTAAGGCCTCCTCTAAATCCTGAACTTATGTTAAGCTAGTGGGCTATGCGCCATTTGACACTAAGACTAAATAGGCACGTTTCCCTGCTGGAATTTTGGCGCAGATTCAGATGGCTTGCTTACATGCTTGGAGATGCCTCCCTCAAACTGGCTCGGCTACCACTTCTTTGGCAAAAATTTGACAAGGACCGAACGACCCTTATAGAAACCTTGTTCCCCGGCTTAACCTAGCTGCAGAATGCTTGCTTGGACCAAGCGAAAGCAAAAGAACTTTTGTAAAACATCTTGCCTTTGAAAACGCCAACCCGGCATGTCAGGATGTTCTTCGACCACATAAGGAAAAAGGGAAACTTTCAGACTTTATTAGACTCTGTTCAGGGGTGGGTGCAGCCCATGCCATGGGTCTCGCCCTACATGCCCCCTTTATCAAGGCCTTTCACAATCCTGGCTCATGTACTTGCTTTACTTGTAAACAACCTGGCCATTTTGCACGCAAGTGTCTGAAAGACAAACAAAGCCTAGGAATATCGTCTCCTCAAACTGGGGCTAAACCGCCCCCAGCTACCCTTTGTTCTAGATGTGGTAAATGTCATCACTGGGCCAGTAAGTGTAGATCTAAGACAAATGGCCTCAGACAGCCTATTTCTTCCTGCTTCTCAGGAAACCCCCTGCGGGGCCAGCCCCTGGCCACGACCTCCCCCAGGACAAAACCAGGGGCAATAAGGTTTATTCCCTTCCAAACTCCAAACCTACCACAAAATTCTTCCCCACAATTGCCTCCCTCCAACTAGCCACCCCAGGCAGCGCAGGATTGGACCTCTGTGCCACCACCGATACAATATTAGACTCAATGCAAGGGCACCAGATAATACCCACTAGAATTATGGGTCCCCCTTCATCTCATACGAGTGCCCTTATTCTTGGAAGAGCCTCTGCTACCTTAAATGGTGTTCAGGTCTTCCCGGGCATTAATGATAATGATTTCACTGGAGAAATAAAAATACTAGCAACAGCTATTAATGGAGTTGCGGCCATCCCAGCAGGAACAAGACTTGCACAATTAATATTCCTTCCCTTGGATTCAGGAGGCACTTCCACCGCCCAAACATACAATGGGGGACAGCCTCCCTCGGCTCCTCTGATGTATATTGGGTTCAGCCCATTTCTCACAATAGACCCACCCTTACCTTACTTATTGAAAAAAAGGAATTCCAAGGAATTCTAGATACTGGAGCTGATGCCACAATTATTTCTCACAAATACTGGCCATCAGGTTGGCCCATCACCCCATCCTTGAATGACCTAAAAGGGTTAAGAGTCAAAAAATCCCCATGTCAGTTCTAGGGCTCTTAGCTTTACTGATAAAGAGGGCAATAAGGTGAGTGTCACTCCTTTCATTGTTCCTGACCTCCCTGTTAACCTATGGGGCCGAGATATTTTGAGTCAAATGGAAGTCATTCTTGCCAGTCCCAATTCCATGGTGACTCATCAAATGCTTCGTATAAATTTTGTCCCTGGTACATTCCTTGTGAGACTGAGAGAAGGACTGGTGGGGACTATAAAACCCATAAAAAAACAAATACATATGGACTTGGGTATTCTGATTTTTAGTGTCGGTTCCTGACCCTCCTGTACCCCATGCAGATAAAATTATTTGGGAGACTCAGACTCTTGTGTGGGTGGATCAGTGGCCCCGTACCCCCCAAAAAAATTGGAGGCTGCCTCCATGTTAGTGCAGGAACAGCTGGCAGCCGGCCATGTAGAGCCCTCAACCTCACCATGGATTACTCCTATTTTTGTTATCAAGAGAAAATCAGACAAGCGGCATCTTTTACAATATTTGTGTGCCAGTAATAAAGTTATGTGCCTGATGGGAGCACTACTGCCTCGAATTCCCACACCAATGGCTATTCCCAAAACTATTGTAAAATGGTTATTGACTTAAAAGTTTGCTTTTTTACCATTCCTTTACATCCTGAGGATAGACCCTATTTTGCCTTTAGTCTCCCTTGCATTAATTTCCACGGCCCTATGCAGAGATTTCAATGGAAGCTTCTTCCCCAAGGTATGGCCAACAGCCCTAGTCTTTGCTAAATATAAGTTGTTCAAGCAGTAGACCCTGTGAGAGAGTGATGACCACAATTTTATGTTTTACATAATATGGATGAATTTTTAATTGCTGCACCTAATTACCATGACCTTAATAATTGTTACTTGGACCTTTAGAAAACCCTCACTACCTTGAGACTACGGATAGCTCCTGATAAGGTTTAAACACAGGACCCTTATACCTATTTGGGCCTTAAACTTCAAGATAATCAGATCCAAATTCATAAAATACAACTGCGTGTGAACCATCTTCACACCCTTAATGATTCTCAAAAATTACTGGGAGATATTCAATGGCTAAGAACATATTTAAAATTATCCACTTGTGTACTTTTGCCCCTTAATGATATTTTGAGAGGTGATTCCTACCCTTCCTCCCCTCAAAAGCTTACTCCCGAGGCATGACAGGCATTAAACCAAGTCACAGAGGCCATTGCCAAACAGTTTGTTACACAAATTTCTTATAACCTTCCTCTGGTTCTGGTTCTTTTACACACTCCTCATATACCCTCAGGAAAATTTTGGCAGTGATATCCATATTTTAAAAATAAAGGCTTCCCCTTGCTTTGGGTCCATTTATCCACCACATCCTCCAAGTTTATTACCGTTTATCTTGCTCAGGTAGCTTCTATTATTATTAAAGGTCGTTTGCTTTCTTGACAACATTTTGGCAAAGACCCTGATAATATTTTAATTCCATATACTAATGACCAAACCCAATTTTTACTACAGAGAGGGGATGAATGGGGTATTGCCCAATCAGGCCATTTGGGAACAATTGATAACCACGTCCCCAATGACACCCTTTTACATTTTGTCCAGATACATCCATTTATTTTTCCCAAAATTACTCAAAAGGCTCCCAGTTCCAAGCCCTTACTGTCTTTACAGACGGTTCCAGTAATGGCTGTGCGGTCTTTGTTGTCAATAACCAGCCTACCACCTTTGATACTGTCTATCATTCAGCACAGTTTGTGAAATTGTTTGCCATAACACAAGTTTTTATAACATTTTGTGATAATCCTGTTAATATTCATACAGACAGTGCCTACATTGCTCATTCTGTGCCCCTGCTGGAGATTTCACCCGCCATTAAAGCTTCTTCCAATGCGGCCTTTCTGTTTCACCAGCTTCAGCAGCTAATTCAGGCCAGACAACACCCATTTTTCTTAGGACACATCAGGGCACACTCTGATCTTTCCGGCCCTCTAACACAGGTAATGCTCAAGCTGATGCAGCAACTCCTACCATCTTTCCAATTTTTGGTGGCTCCATTCAATAGGCCACGGAGCTAAACAATCTTCACCAACTAAATTCCCAGAGCCTTCGATTACTTTGTAAAATTACCAGGCAACAGAAACGAGAAATAGTAAAAGAATGCCCTGCTTGCGCTCTCTCCCTCCCCATTCAACACTTGGGAGTTAACCCCCGAGGATTACTGCCAAATCAGGTTTGGCAAATGGATGTTACTCATTTTCCTGAATTTGGAAAAACCAAATATATACACGTTTCTATCGATACCTTCAGCAGCTTTATTTTTGCATCACCACATTCTGGAGAGGCTACCAAAGATGTCCTTCCTCATCTTGTTTCAGCCTTTTCCATAATGGGTAAACCAATACATATTAAAACAGATAATTGTCCTCCATATACCAGTGCCAAGTTTAAACAGTTTTGTGCTACCTTGCAATTTTGTCATCCTACTGGAATTCAATACAAACCTCAGGGCCAAGGCATTGTGGAATGTTCCACCTTACCTTAAAGACTTGGCTATTTCGCCTTAAGGCTTCTGCCCTTGTATTTACCACTCACAGCCATTGCCTTAACCATGCATTATTTGCCCTTTCTTTTCTTACCCTAGACAGTGAAGGCCTTTCGGCTGCAGACACACACTGGCATCCCTTTTCCAATTCTGATCAGCCACCTGTTATGTGGCGAAATCCCCTTACAAATAAATGGAAATGCCCACATCCTGTCCTCATCTGGGAATGAGGCTCAGCTTGTGTTTTGGACCAAGAGCTAGCAGCCCCAAGATGGTTACCAGAATGCCTGGTTAAACAGGTTAATAACTTACCTCAAACCGGGGACGGAGGCCCTCTCCCTGAGTACAAATTTTCCCCTTTTTAGGATCCATCCAACAATCTGTGTGAGGATCCTGCTTAAGGCACTTCTGCTGAACAGGTTTGTGCACGGAGGCCTGGGCCCTCCACCTTCCAACATCATGGAGTACCTTCCCCCCCCTCCCCCCGTGAAGGCAACGGAGGATCTTGGACTCAGGCTCCCACTAGTTGGAACCAGACTGCTGACTGCATGACTAAGGTGGCTTACCTCCGTGCCAAGGTTGACCATAAATTCAGAGGAGTTCATCAGCCTAAATGGGTATGTGTTAACAAGCCAAAGATTATTCCCCCTAGTACAAGTAAAGCTCTCCAAAATTGTTCTGCAACCCGTACGCATACCCAGGCGATGCATGTCTCTTGTTTTGTGTCGGCCTCAATTTGTGTTAACAAGCAGGGAGAATGATTTTTTGAAGCCTCCCTAACTAAAACTCATGAAGCAGGGGGGACCACTATTCATTATACCCCCGTTCTCTTTGACCAGGGAGGAGAAGGCAAATAAACCAAGCTACAGTCAGCTGGGTGCCAAGGCACTGTCAGAAAAACTTCCTACTGGCCCATTAAGGACCCTACAGGGGTCTCTGATGGTAGAGGACCCACTGATGCAGTCAAGCATCCTCAGATAATCAAACTTTTGAAACCCCAAATCCCTGAGCTCACGTATCATCCCTTAATGTAGCCGAAATCCCAGTTCCCAGGTTTAGATACCAATACATTAGATATTTTGCAAACTACCTTCTCCTTCCTTAATAATTCCAACCCCACCCTTGCTGGTAATTGCTGGCTCTGCATGACAACAGGGGCAAGCATGCCTATGGCAGTTCCTATTAATTCTACTATGGACAATGATAATACATGCCAACCCGGATTTCCCTTTAAAGTACAGCCTATAGGCACTTTTACATTATGTCTTTTAGGCGTGATGCAGAATAATACCTATGATATGGATTTTGGAATTGCTTCCTTTGGAAATTGCTCAACAGTACAAAATTATTCCTCACCCATCCCATCTCTTTGTCCCCCCAATGGCACAGTTGTTATGTGTGGAGGAAATGTGGCCTTCCCCAGGCTTCCAGCGAATTGGAACAGTGGCTGTGTTCTTGCCTTATTACTCCCTGATATAACTATTGTCCCAGGAGACGAACCTCTAGCCTAGACACCTTAGTCAAAAGACAGAGGCGGGCGATACAGGCCTTATCACTTATTGCCAGCCTTGGAATAACAGCTGCTGTGGGCACAGGTACACTGGCTTAGGCACGGCAATACACCCTTACCATCGCCTGTCTCAACAACTTAAAATGATGTACAAACTCTATCAGAAACCAATAAAGATTTGTAGGACCAAATAGACTTCCTGGCAAAAGTGTTCCTTCAAAACAGACGAGGCTTAGATTTGCTGACTGCTAACCAGGGAGATATTTGATTGGCCTTAGGGGAACGATGCTGCTTTTATGCCAATAAATCAGTCATAGTATGCACTAAATTTAAGCAGCTTCAAGAAGATCTAGAAAAGAGATGAAGGGAACTATTTGAAAATCCCCTCTGGACAAAGCTTAATGGATTTCTACCCTACCTTCTTCCCCTATTAGGCCCTTTGTTGGGTTTACGTTTAATGGTGACCATAGGACCCTGCATTATAAACAGTGGGGTACAATTTATTAAAGAACACATTAATATTATGGCCTCTAAGCCCCTACAAATCCACTATCATCATCTGGAGATGGAAGACCACGCTGTCAACTTTTAAAAGGATGTTCTACCCTTCTCACAGGCTTATTTCTTAAGTTT
This sequence comes from Callospermophilus lateralis, assembly GCF_048772815.1. Classification (NCBI taxonomy): domain Eukaryota; kingdom Metazoa; phylum Chordata; class Mammalia; order Rodentia; family Sciuridae; genus Callospermophilus; species Callospermophilus lateralis. The sequence goes on along the minus strand of NW_027513510.1, from coordinate 1,439,160 downwards.
ACATCCCCACAAATCTCTCTTTCTTACATAAAAGTATAAGTAACATCTCTGACAAACCATCTTCTGCCCTTGCCATAAGGGTTCGTCTACATGGGCCCTTCGGCTTGGGGGAAGACGCACCCATGGAGTGAGGACGTTAGGCCATAATATCGGAGGGTGCCAGAAGGATTGCAAAAGGATGGATCCACGGATCCCCAAACACAAGACCTGTGAGTGACATGCTCTGGTGCATGGCGGTTGGCATGCTTCCCCTTCAAGGCCATCTCCTCCAAAAACATGCCAAGGCCACCACGAAATCTGCTAGTAAAGATGCTCGCTCGGATCAGGAGATATTCTAAGGCCTCCTAGAGAAACAGAGCCTCTAACCCCCCCCTAAAAACATGGCCGGTAAGGTAGGTCAAATATTTTATATAAGAAAGGGGGAGATGTCAGGGCCTAGAAGGAAGTTCTCCTTCAAAGAATAGACTGACACTTACAAGAAACAGCCCCCTGGGAGACATCCTGCCTGGGAGATATCCCACAACCATCTATCTCCCTGAGACATCCTGTCGCCATCTGTCTTCCTGAAATATCCTGAGGTTATCTAACCCTGTGAAGACATCCAGCAACTGCCGATAAGAGAGCTTTCCCATCAGCAGCATATAAACACCCTGTGAGAACAATAAAAGTTTGCAGCTTGATCAGAACTCCTGTCTGGGTGTCATCTGTCCTGTCTCTTGTCCCTTCATTCCTTCCCAACTATGTTCGATGCCCACGTTGATGTGTCCTGCCGGCCGGGACACCTGGCACTAACCCATACCCTACTAGACTATGACTACTAATCCTAATATGATGGAGAAAAATAACCCAAATAGAATAGAAATACAAGCAGTTCAGAGGAGGCATGGTGTATAGTTGGAGTTGCCTTTTGCATGATCTAGGGTAGGTGTTATAAATCTAGCTAATTTTTAAATGAAATAGTTCTCCATGTGTTTTTAAAGTTAAAAAATATGTGAATACCTGTCTCCCTTTCTCTGTAGCCTACTTGCCACATGTATTTTATATGCACATATAGAATCCTACGTGGTATCACACGTATATTCTTGTGAGGTGGCTGACTTAGCAGATTCAAATTGTGAGAAGAGATCACTTCTCCTAAACGCTGTTGGAACTGAAAATTCAACCTATGGGGGAGCCTCCTAGTAAAAAAAAAAACATTATACATAAATCCATGCTAAGTAAAATTAATATTTTTGCATCAGTGGATGATATATATTTCATGAAGAATTTCGATTGGCATATATATTGCTACTTTTCATTGTCTGTGTTTGTGTTTTGTGTGTGTGTGTGTATATATATATATATATATATATATATATATATATATATATATACTCTCCAAATTTTTCAAAATATAAAATATATGTGTCCTATATACACTACCTAAATTCATTCATGTTCATGTATGTGGATTCATAATCAACTTTTCACAAGATTATTCTCAGAAATATACATCCACCTGAAATACATATTTGTTTCCTAGTACTGAAAAGTAACTTCAGTAAATGGTGCATACAATCCTAATATTTCTACAGTAACTGACCCAGTTTAACATCAATGCAAATAGATTCCTATGGGACATGATGTGTATTTTGAAGTTCATTTTATTTAACACTGGTACATTACTATTTCTTCAGTTTATGCGCACCATAGGATATATATTTCATCCACAGGTTCACAAATTAATAGGCATTTGTTTCACTTTCAATCATTTTCTGCTTCAGAACACATGTATTCCTCCAGGTTTCTTGACTGTTCTTCTCATGAGACTTCTTTCCAAACACATTGTTTTCGATTTCCATAAAAATTTGAAGCAAACTCCCACACTCTTCATGATAAACCATAACCCTAATATTACCATTAGATGTATAACTTTTTGGAATGAATGATTGTATATCAATATAAGATTTCCTGTATATTTTCAGATAACAATTCAATCCATTATTTAAAGTTGGTACCAGTTATATAATTTATGTTGAGTGTCTATATGGAAGAAGCTGAAGGCCATTTGAGAGTGTTTTGGTTTTAATTGTGGTCATTTGTTTGTGGTTGGAAGAGATGACTGGGTCCACCTGGGCTTGAACACTGGTGTGATTCCCCATAAGACTGAGTTCTGGAACTGAACTAAGAGAAGTATTGCCATGAAGTCGTGTTGGGATTTTAGGAGGCCACGCATGAGAATCGCCCTTGGAAACTGAGTTCTAGGCCCAGGATGGCTTTCCACATCGCCATGGAAATATCATCCAGGATATTACATGATTTTATTTTTAAAGAGTTGACAGCCATAATTAAGAGACAAAACACACATGGATCTCACATTGTAGACCTCAATGGGCCTGGCTTCATGTGACCTTTTGCCCCCTCTTTGGGAAGCCTTGCCTGTGAGAGTTCTCCAGAGGTTTCATTCAAATGAGCTTCCTCAAAATTTTATGGTTCCTGGATGAATGGGAAACACACAGTGGCTCCAAATTCATCCTTGAAAAATGGCGAGAAAAATACCATGAAATTTTGGACATTCCCTTGACCAGATGGCACTGGAAAACATTTCCATGTCCTATTGCTGATCAGGAGTATACCAGACAGTGCCTTGATTGACTGGGCTTCATGAAAATTCTGTAGAACAGAGATGCCAGTAAGTTGGAGCCTTCTGAGTAGTGAGCCTAGAGTAGTGGTTAGCAAGTGTGTGATAATACATCTGTGCTGTGGCCATGTAGATCTGCCATTGGCTTCCAAATGTCCTGTGACTGACATGGTGCAGCCAGCAGACAATTATATGAAAAGGCATCTTGGTATATGGAGACGTTTCTGGGCAATGTTCAGAATCAGGTTGCTATGGAAAAGAGTGCAAGCTATGTGGGGTAGAAGCCTAGTTGGTGCGTTCTCCAGCAGACACTGACCAACCACATGTGACAGAATGCCGTGCAGCACTGCGACCAATTTGGACTCCTTGTATTTTGTGAAGCAAATACCAAACTCCCATTGTAGCAGCAAGAAAGGCCATTAAAAGTGGAGTATGACCAAAGGGCTTCACAGTCCACACGGGGAGACGCTTAGCCCCAATGGCCATTGTTTACCTACAAAAAGAGAATTCATCACTGCTGCACCATTTTCATTGGAAAATAAGAACACATGTCCTTCAGGTCACATAGATGCATATCTAGCTTTGATGGTCTCAAAACAAAGGAAGCTAAAGCTCCTGACAACAACATATATTTCAAGTGCCCAGCCTCAGAGGCAGTTTCTCAAAATGTCTTTAGGCCAGGAAACATCTATATTCATAGACACAGGGTACAACTCTTTGTACCCCCAATACTAATTTTACGTCTTCAAAATATTGCTCCCAGAAATGGTACAAGAAATACTCATGTCACCTGATCTACATATACATTGTATCACAGTAATATTCTGAAAACAAAATGCAAAGGTCACACTTATGATTGTACCAAAACCTAAATGGAAAGTGAACCTGCATTACTAAAATCATCCATGTCCACTTGCCTAATGCTCTCAAATGTCAATCCTATTGACGACTACATATTTCTTTTTTCCTTAGATTATATAATTAAAGTCAAACATGTTGAATGTGTAATCCTATCACTAACTTTATGCTTTGCCTGATTTCATAATGTCTCTATTGATATCTGCTTTCCTACATGTTTTCTCCAGTTCATCATTGTGACTGACTCTTCACATGTGCTGACATTTACATTCACTCTCTATATGAAACCCTATTGCTAAAGGACTTTTTTTTCCAAATCCTATATTCACTCTTCTTCCTAAACCTACCAACTATATTCCTAATCTTACTGACTATCCCGTTTTGAATGGATGTTCTTTTCTACATTCAGTCATCCAAGTAAATGTCAGGTGAGCGTCGGAGGAAGAGACCACCCAGAATCTACCTCATGCAACAGCAAAGGGTTTATTGGGGGTCCAGCGTGCTGGTGCTCATAGCTCACTTGAATAGAGCAGAGAGCCCTGAGAACAGCTTAAGCAGAGCTTATATACTTTCCTTGGAGAGGGCAGGGAGGGATTTTTATTAATGGATCAAGGCGAGTGGGCAGTTTGCGCGTAACCGGGTGAGGGAGTGCATTCTGTAGTTTGGCCGTTGGGGACAGCACATTCTGGGAACAAGATTAGCAAACATTTCTCAAGATTTCAACAGTGTTTTGTTAAGCGTACAGAAAAACAGAAAGTGACAAGTGCCTATTTTATTAATCTTTCATTCCCCACGTTTTCTTCTAGCTACTTTTAGTCATAAAAGTGATCATTGGGGGGTGTCACATTTTATGTCTGCTAGTGGGGTATTAACATAAGTTTAACTTGTCCAATTTGAGATTGGAGAAAAGAAATTACATGGTTGAACAAACAGAGTTTATAGTTAGCAATAATATGAGGATTATTATTGGACCAGCCAGGGTTGATAAATACGTAGTTAAACAGGGGGACTGTGTGAACCAAGACTCAAACCACCCTTTTTTGGCCTCTCTCTCTCATTGACACTCTTCAAGTTGTCCATTTAATTTACTCATAGATTTTTTTACAACTCCATAATGGTCAGCATAAACACAACATTCTTCCATCAATGCAGAACAAAGGCCCCCTTCTCTCATGAAGAGGAGGTTCAACCCTTGACTGTTCTGTAAAACAACTTCAGAGAGAGAGGTTAAAGATTTCTGCAAAGCTGTGATGGAGGTTTCTAATATCTTTAAGTTTTGGTCTATTGCTGCTTCTAATTGTGTCATTTGTTGTGTCCCATGGACCAAGGCAGTGGTTCTTGTGCCCACCTCTGCTGCAACTCCTATTTCTAATAGGATGGCTAAAGTGAGGAATATATGTGCCCATTGGAACCAGGTTTTATTTCCCCCTATTTGAATTTCAAATGAACATGCATCAGGATAAAGCACTCTGGGAAACATCTGCACCATTACACAATTAATCATATCTGTTGACAACTTCATGAAAACATAAAAAATGTTTAAGTATATAGAATTATACTGCTGTAGGGACAGACAAGGCAAGGCGCCTAAGATAGTACCGAAGACAGGGAAACAGTCCTATTCGTTTGCAACCAGATTCAGAGGGCATTACTTCTGTTGTAATCAATAAATCCCCTGAAACCCAAGTTTAGGTAGTTTCAGAATTTTGTACCCAACATGTAAAGGAAGAAGCGCAGAAGTTCACAGTCTGCAGAAGTTCACAAAAAGCAGTTTATTTTTCTGTTTTTTTCCTCTGTTCTTGGCAAGTTAACTTTTCAAGGACACCTGGGTTAGGGAGAGCTCTTTCTTCCCTTTAATTTTCACCCTGCCAGCTGTTACCATGGAGCCCAGTTTGTAACTTCTGTATCTTAGAAATGTAGCCATCTCTGTGAATCCCTAGCTCATGGCCAGAGGCCTTGTACACATATTTTGTGAAAAACTAGTAAGGGGGTGTCTACCTTAGGAGTGCAGATTTTTTAGCCAGTGGCCAAGTAGAACAGGGCAACACGTAAAGAGGAATTTTATCTACTCTGAAGTCTTTTATAGGGACTCTTTTGCTGAAAGTCCTAAAGTCAGCCATGATGAAGACTTCTGAAGAAGGTCAGATAAGACTTTTCGGTGGGCCTGGTACAGAGGGGGCAGATGGGGTAGGTGGGGCTGAGAGCAGTTCTGAAGATCTGAGAATGAGGAAGGAAAGATGTAAAGGAATAATGGGAAAGGGGTTTGGGATTTTCCTAGCAACAAAAACTTGAGCAGTAGAACAGGTAGAGCAGAGGAGAAGACTGGAGTTAGTATCACTAAAAGCCTGTAAGGGACTTTAAATTCTGAGTAACCTTTTTTCAGTGATGACAAAGAAACTTTTAAGTCCATTTTCATTACATCTTGGATAGGGGTCTGAGGGCTCTCCTCAGCTGGTTTGAGATTTGGGTTAGCTGGTAAGAGGACCTGGTGGGATCCGGTGCGGACACTGATAGGAGAAGAGAGGAGGGAGTTGGTGGAGGGGTACTTCATTACCTGCTACCTCAGCAATTGGGCAATGGTCTGAGAACTGGCAGAGGTTTGGATTTTTGATCTAGTAATTGGAGGGGAGAAATCATGTTGCTGAGGTGATAGTGACAGCAGAGAGACCGGAGCAGAAGGCTAAGGGTGAGGATCTATTGGAGAAACATAGGTCAGGATGTGAGCAAAGGAGGGAAAAGGCCTCCACATAGGGGAATCTCCTTTCACACTTTTGAGCATTTGCAGAAGTTAAAAATGTCACGCAGAATTTGAGGACCTAGAGACCCCACTGTGGGCCATCGGTTTTGGTTATCTAATTGGTAATATGGCCAATGCTGTGTACAGAATTTTTTTTATTGGTTATTCAAAACATTACAAAGATTGCAGAATCACATTGGTTACACATCCACATTTTTACATAATTCCATAATAGTAACTGTTGTATTCTGCTACCTTTCCTATTCTCTACTATCCCCCCTCCCCTCCCCTTCCATCTTCTCTCTCTACCCCATCTACTGTAATTCATTTCTCTCCTTATTTTTTTTCCCATTCCCCTCACAACCTCTTATATGTAATTTTGTATAACAATGAGGGTCTCCTTCCATTTCCATCCAATTTCTCTTTTCTTTCCTTTTTCTCTACAGAATTTGATGAGAAGCTTGAGATCCATCAGGCAGTCCCTGTATGCTCACATCCCCATGACTTAGAGAAGAAGTCGGCTTTCCCCCCACACAGCCGTGATTTCATGTGGCTTTGATAGTCCACCAGGCAATCATAGTAATCTAGGCTAGCCAACCTGCATCTGGCTCACTTGTCCCTACATCCATTAGGTTTGTTTCCATTGTCTACCGTTTGGAAGGGATTTAATGGAATTTTAGTGGCATCCTCTTCATCAGGGATATCCCAATAGGAAAGACGTATAGCCAGCTAATAAATGTCTGGGTAGAGAGATGGTCACTAGTTACCTAATTGGGCTGTATACGAGATAGACCATAATTCTTTTCCAGTAGGATTTGTGATCAGCCATCGCTGCTGAACGGGCTGATGAGGGTTAGGACTACTGGTGGTCAAGGGGAGAGTCTATAGCTTTATCCACATGGCGAATACACAATTTGAAAGGGTTACCAGTCTTTTCCAGTTTCCAGCCAGAGTCTCAACAGGCCGCAGGCTTGAGATGAGAGGTATGGATCCAGGAAATGATTCTGTCTACCTTTACCACTGTAGGTGTTATAAGTAGCACCTGGTATGGTCCTTTCAAGCGGGGTTCCAGGGATGACACCTGATGTCGTCTTACATAAAGAAGTATCTTACTTGATGTTGATTTGGAGTCCTCTCGTCCCCAGGTTGTTAGGCAGTGGCCATCTGTTTTCACAGGTATCCTGAGTTCTTTCAAGAGATTTAAGTCTGTAAAGCAAATGGGTGTGAAAGAAATCGTTAGGTCTTAGAGTTGGGGTTAGGTCCCTTACTGGAGGAGGGGCACCATAGAAAATTTCATAGGGGGTGAGGTTACACAAAGAAACAGAGGGAGTATTTCTTGCATGAAACAGTTCATAAGGCAGGAGCATAGTCCAATATTTTATGCCGGTCTCTAAGCTTAATTTCGTTATGGTCTCTTTAATGTTTCTATTCATTCATTCTGCCTGTCCTGAACTCGGGGGTCTATAAGCACAATGTAACTTTCAATAAATCCCCAAGGTCCTGGCTAACCCCTGACTTATGTGGGTTATGAATGCCGGTCCATTATCACACCCTATTACTTTAGGCAGGCCGTATCTTGGAAAAATATCTCCCAGGATCTTCTTCACCAAAATTTGCACTGTTTCTTTTTTTTTCTTTTTTTTCCTTTTTTTTTTTTTTTTTTGGTGGGAAAGGCTTCAATCCATCCTGAAAATGTATCTACAAAGACTAGGAGATATTTAAGTCCATAACTTGCTGGCTTTGTTTCAGTAAAGTACACTTCCCAGAATTGTCCTTGTCTGGTTCCTCATAGGTGCTTTCCTGTAGGAAGCTTGGAAGGATAAGAATTAACCATTTGATGGACCTGACAGGCTTTTGTTAACCATTCAGTTATTTCCTTTAACTGTGAGTCGGTTAGTGGAAAACTCTGTTCTTGATTCTTCATAAATGAATGTAGTTTCTTTAAACTAAGGTGAGTGATTTGATGTACATTATCTACTGACATAGTTAGAGATGTGAATATAGGAGTTTTTACTGAAGGATTTAGAAATTCCACTTGGGGGCCTTCAGGGTTAAAAGTTATTTTGGCCCGGAGCTTGGTGACCAGAACTCTGCCTATCAATGGGGCCGGGCATTCTGGGATTACATGGAAGGAGTGATGGATTTTTCCTTTCCCCTGGTCCCAGGTCCTCTTAGTTGTCCAAGCCCGATATTTACTGCAATTAGCCCCTTGAATTAGAGACCTTTTATTTGATAGAGGGCAAAATGGAGCCTTAATGGCTGAGTATATTGCCCCTGTATCCACTTCAATGTTTACTGGGGTGCCCTCCACTTCAAAAGTTAACCTGAGCTCGGGGAGGGGATCTGATCCCCAACTTTCTTAGTCATCCTCCAGAGTCAGGATGGCTGGCTGGCGTAGCTGTCTCTTTCTAGGGCTCTCTTTGGCCCAGTGTCCTTTTTCTTTACAATAGGCACATTGATCTGAGGCCAGGGGTGGCCTCTAGTTTGGGCCCAGGTATCCCTTCCTGTCTCCATGTTTCTTATTTCTGGCCTATTTGTTGTTGTGACCAGGACCTGAGTAAATTCCTTAGTCTGTCTTTTGTTTCTTTTATCCACCCTTTGCTTCCTTATCTTCCTCAGTTTCTCTCGTATAGTATACGTTTTTGGCTTCTCTGACTAAATCTCTCAAAGTCATATCTTGTAATCCATCTAAGTGTTGTAACTTTCTTTAAATATCCATGGCAGCTTGCCCAATAAAGGCCATCATGACAGATGCCTTTTGAGCCTCTGCCTGAGTATCAAAAGTAGTATATCTCCTATATGCCTCCATAATTCTCTCTAGAAACATAGAGGGAGATACATCAGGCCCTTGAATAATCTCTATTACCTTGGCCAAATTAGTTGGTCGCCTAGCAGCCACTAAGATACCCGCTATTAGAGCCCGGAGATAAGTGGACAGATGCTCCCTACCTTCAAAGGTGTTGGGGTCCCAGTTTTGTCGATTCTAGGGAAAGCTGGGTTGAATATGTTGGGAAGTTGTGTCAGTCACCCATCTGGTCCGAGGATATTATTTTCTAGCTTCCAGGAGGATTCTCTTTTGTTCCTCTGTCATGAAGAGAGTCCCTAGGTGTTGTTGGCAGTCATTCCAAGTAGGCTGGTGTGAAAACATCTATGAATCAACCACAACTGAGACACGAGTGGGGTCCTCTTAAAAGGGGGGATTGTTATTTTTCCAGTTATATAGGTCTGAAGAGGAGAAAGGCCAATACTGGTAGGCTTGCATTTTTTCCCCATGGCCATCATCAATCATTGGCACATAGGGACGGAGGGGGAGCATCACGGGAGTTCCAGGGTTTTCAATCTTTCATTGATGGTGAGTTCCTTTAGCCGGGCCAGGTTCCTCCAGGGGAGGAGGGGCTGTGTGTGCCGCGGGGGAGTTTTCTGGAGGGTGCTGGGCTGGCTTAGCTTCCTCCAATGGCGGAGAGGCTGAGTCAGCAGCAGGGGAATCACTTAGAGGGTGTTTGGGGTTGGGAGACCAGGGCAAGGGATAAGGAGAGGGATGAGAGTCCAGTAGAGTTAAATCTTGTGACTTAGGCAGAAAAGAGGGTGGAGGAGGAGGAGGAGCAGAGGGTTTGAGAGATCGTGGGGGAAGGATTAGGAGCGGGGGCAGGGGCAAAGAAAGGCTTCACCCATGGAGGAGATTTGCAGAGGTAATGCCGGGTTAAGATATATGGCTTTTGATCTGGATGGCTATGTGGCCCTTCCTGAAAGACAATATCTCTGACTTTTTAAATTAGTGAGAAGTAGAAAAATCCTTCTAAGGGCCATCCGAATCCAAAGGTGGGCCACTCTGAGGCACAGAGAGTCTGCCAGGTCCAGCGGTTTACTGAAAAAGAAAGATTCTGAGCCCTTAAGCCGAATTTGGTCCAGTGATCAAGGGTCAGGGACAGAGGCATTGAAGTGCTCTTTTCCATAATGAAAAATGCACAAACAGTAAAAGCAACGACACATGACACAGACAAGACAAGACAATAAAGACAGGAAATGGACGTCCAACACTGAGACGAGGACTGAGTAGCCGGCAATACCTGATGGGCTGGCAATACCAAATCTGAAACAAAATATCACTGAGTTGAGGAGACTATTGTTCCTTGATTTTCAGAGTCCTCTGGGGTGTCCCTCAGGGTGGTGGCCTGTGGCTCTGTGACACATCTGTCAGCCACCGAGAGAGAGAGCTCACACTCTTCATTGACAGCCATTTTGCCAAGCTCTAACCTGAAACCTGACACCAGAAAGAGGCGCCTTACAAATCCCTTGAGGAGCCAGTTGGTGTCTCTCGTCCGCTGCTGCCAGAACTCGGTGGAACCTCCATATGTAAAGGTCGGATGAGTGTCAGGTGAAGAGACCTCTAAGAAACTGTCTCATGCAAAAGCAAAGGGTTTATTGGTGGTCCAGCATGCTGGGGCTCAGAGCTCACTTCAATAGAGCAGAGAGTCCTGAGAACAGCTTAAACAGGGCTTATATACTTTCCTTGGGGAGGGCAGGGAGGGAAGTTAAGTATACAGAAAAACATGAAGAGACAACTACCTATTTTACTAACTTTTCACTAACGACTATACTTTGCCAGATTTCCTAATGTCTCTATTGATATCTATTTTCCTACATATTTTTCCCAGTTCATCATTGTGGCTGACTCTTCACATGTGCTGACATTTACATTTACTCTATACCCGAGAAGCTATAGCTAAAGAACTTTTGGTGCAAATTCTATACTCACTCTCCTTTCTAAACTACCGACTATCTTCTTAATCTTACCGACTATCACTTTTTGACTGGAAGTTATCTTTGACAATCAATCATCCAAGGCACAAGGTCCAATGCAATTGTATATCGATGTACCTGAGACATCTGTGCAGAAAATAAATCAAAGCTAAGTATCACAATCAAGGTCCTAATACACTTCTGGGTTTTAAATCTTACATAGATTTCTGTTTTCATACTTATATTTTACCTATATATTCTTGTAATTATCGCAGGTCATCAATACCATTATTCATCCAGCTGAATGATTCCTAACCCAAATCAAACCTGTTATTAACCCTAACCATACACTGTTGCCTCAATCTAACTTTACAGAAGAGCAGGGACAGAGATGGTCTTACAATACAAAAATGTAGGATTCCTTCAAACTACTGAGAAACTCAAAGGTCCATGCAAAAATGATCCCTGCAGAAGTTGTAGGCAGCTATGTAGGAACTGAGAGAGCAAAAGTCATCTTTCATTGTAAAAAACTTGGTCAGGATGAAGGAATGTGTCTGAATCAGCCTCTGTCTTCTTAATTTAGAGAAGAAGGACCCAACCAGGCCTGTGTTGAGAGCTGTTCCAGGGTGCCTATGGTTGATATACCATTCTAAGTTGTGAAAGTGTCACAGGAAGTAGGGGCAGCCTCCATTTCATGGGACTCTTTGAAGCAACTGTTAGGACAACGTGGTTGCCAAGGCAGTGACCTTATTCACTTTCTGAAGGAAGTGACCTCACCTCACAACCTTGGTGACAGAACTCTCTGAACTTGGGATCCAGGAAGCCAGTCACCAAAATCCAGTCCCAGTCCCACTCCCAGGGGTCTCACTTGCTTGGATTTACCAAGGACAGATTTAGTCTTTCTTGGTACCTACTGATGTGAGGATGGCCAAATGCCAGAAAGCTCTGAAAAGTCACCTTTACTGAGAAAGCAGGTATTGGATTACCGCTGGCTCCTCAGTAGTTCAAAATGTTGACCAAAGAGACCAGATCTGAGACAGGACAGGCCATTTTGTGGGAATAAAATATGGTCCACAATTAGAGAAACTCTGGATAGTCACAGACCTACTTCGGGGAAGGAGGTGCCTTTGTGGGTGTGGGTGTGAGTTTGTATATTTGTCTCATGTTCTCAGAATAGGTAGGAAAGTCGGTATGTTTGGTTTGGTGTAGACTGTTTCGAGTAAGTCGTTTGACAAGGCAAGTGTTTCTATGTCTGTGTATCCCACGGTGTCCATGGTTGTAGACATTAGAAAAGAGAATGCATCAATTGATATGTCCTGTCTAGTTGAAAGCTTCCCAGCATTCATCCTGCCCAATTTATGTATGGATTTCAGCTTGCCTTATCGATGGGCAACACTTGCTATCTTTCAAAGTTTCTGCTTTCTTCCTGAATTCTGGCCACTCTCCAGAATAGGCTCATGGTTTTGTGTCCAATATATGTACCACTTCCAAGCCCTGTGACATTGCCATGTACTGGATAGCTGAAGGGAATGGCGAGCATCTCAGAAAACTCAGGTATCAGTGTGATCAGGAGAGTCTCAGTGGAGAAACCCTGCTTTGGGCCTTTTAATTACCAATTGTTCTGCTGCCCTGAATGTCTGAAAGGTCTTTGCCTCAGGCCACCCCTTTTTGAAGCCTGAAAAAAACTGTTTTCACATGGAAATGAATGGGCATCACCTGAGGCTTTTTGCTTAATTCCTTTGGAAAGGATGTGTCTGAATCAGCCTTTTGGCCCTGTGTGAGGCTTAGGCTTAGATTATCAGCACCTGATGGATCTAAAGAAGGATCCCATGTGTGCATACAAAACCAAAATAGCCAAAAGAGCAGTCATTCTGGATGAATTCTCTCCCCTTCCTTTGTGAGGTTCTAGATCTACATCAAGTTAGAATAGGAATGCTTTGGGTCAAATAATTTCTTCAAAGCCCTCCAGAGGCTAGCCCGTAGGAGCTTGGGTTTCCTCATGTCTCCAATTCAGACAAAGAATCTAAACCCCACAGTCAGTAGTCCTCAAATTGGAGAAGCAGAGAAGTATTAACAGCAGGCCTATGTGATCACACCAGGTTCACAGGAAGGGTGTCCAAGCCACCCTGTTTTTAGGCACATTAGGGGCAAGGGAGATTATTTTGGAGACTTTCTTGGTCTGCACCCCTCATAGAAACATTCAACCAGAGGTTATGAAGAGTGTTTATATGAAAGATCATGAGGGCCATGTGGGAGTGTGTTGGTTTTAATTGTGGTCACTTGTGTGGTGGTTGGAAGAGATGACTGGGTCCACCTTGACATGAACTCTGGTGTGATTCCCCTAAGAGACTGAGTTCTGGAACTGACCTCAGAGATGTATTGCCATGAATTGTGTTGGGATGTTATGAGTCCACGCATGAGAGTCGTCCTTGGAAACTGAGATGTATGCCCAGGTTGTATTTCCACAAAGCACTGGGAATCACAGCCAAGATATCACATGATTTTATTCTGAAAGACTTGGCAGCCATAGTTGAGAGTCAAAACACACTTGGACCTCACATTGTAGACCTCAATGGGCCTGGATTCACGTGACCATTTAGCCAATCTTTGGGAAGCCTTGCCTGTGAGAATTCTCCATAGCTTTCATTGACATGAGCTTCCTCAAAATTTAATGGTTCTGGATTGATTTGAAACGTACAGTGCCTCCAACTTCATCTTTCAAAAATGGCTAGATAAAAATCAAGAAATTTTTGAAATTCCCATGACCAGGTGGCACTGGAGAACCTTTGGATGTCCTGTTGCTGATCATGAGTATACCAGACAGTGCCTTGATTGACTGAGTTTCATGAAAATGGTGTAGAACAGAGATGCCAATAAATTGGAGCCTGCTGAGTACTTGGCCTAGAGCAGTAGTGGGCAGGTGTGTGATAAAACATTTGTGGTGGGGCCATGTGGATCTGCCATTAGCTTCCAAATGTCTTGTGACTGACATGGTGCAGCAAGCAGTCCCTTCTATGTAAAGGCATCTTGTAATATTGAGAAGTTTCAGGGAAAGTTTCAGAATCAAGTTGCTATGGTCAATGGGGAAAGTTATGTGGGATAGAAGCATGGTTGGTGCATTGTCCTGCAAAAACTGACCCACCACACGTGACAGAACTCCCTCCAGCACTGTGTCCCAGTTGACCTCTTTGTATTTTGTGAAGCAAATACCAAACTCCCAGTGAAGCTGCAAGAAACACCATGAAAACTTTAGGATCACAAAATGGCTTCACAGTCCACACGGGGAGACACTTAGACCCCAGGGGCCACAGTTTAGCTACAAATAGCAAATTCAGCACTGGTGCTCATGTTCAGTGGAAAATAAGAAACCATGTCCTCCAGATCACATAGATGCAGACCCACCTTTATTGGTCTCACTAGAAACGAAGCTAAAACACTTGACAACAACATATGTTTCAAGTGCCCAACCTCAGAGGCAGTTCCACAAGAAGTCTTTAGGCCAGAAGAGCTCCAGTTTGTGGAGTGTTTACCCTGTCCCTTACTTTTGGAAACTCCTTAGCATATTCTATTCCAAATATGTATTCACAGATTTTCTAACTCTTCTCCTCTAATTTTGTCTTACTTGGGGACTAGGTAATGTCAAGCCATTGTTCTGGATGACAGTGGGAACAATTTTTTGTAGCACATATTTGCATACACATTGGATTCATTTTATAATTTTCCAGTCAAAATAGTGAATCCCTCACACTAACCCCTACGCTACTAAACTCTGACTAGAATAATAACCCAAACAGAATTGAAATACAAGCAGTTCAGAGGAGGCATCGTGTATAGTTGGACTTGCCTTTTGCATTATATAGGGTAGGAGTTATGAATCTAGTCAATTATTTGGTTGAAAGTATTCTCCATGTTTTTTTAAAGTTAACAAATATGTGAATTCCTGTCTCCCTTTCTCTGTAGCCTATTTAGCACATGTAGTTTTATATGCACATATAGATTCATACCTGGTATCACACGTATATTTTTGGTGAGGTGGCTGACTTGGCATATAGAAATTGTGAGAAGATATCACTCCTTCTAAAAGCTGTTGGAACTGAGAATTCAACCTATGGGTGATCCTCCTATTTAAATAGCATTATACATAAATCCATGTTCAGTAAAATAAATATTTTTGAATCTGGGGATGATATGTATTTCATGATGAATTTCGATTGGCATATATAATGCTACTTTTTAATGTCTCTCTGTGTGTGTCTGTGTATATATATATATATATATATATATATATATATATATATACCCTCCAGATTTTTCAAAATATGAAATATATGTGTCTTATTATGCACTCCCAAATTTCATTCATATTCATGTATGTGGATTTATAATCTACTTTTCAAAAGATTATTCTCAGAAATATTCATCCACCTGAAATAACATTTTGGTTTACTAGTACTGAAAACTATCTTCAGTAAATGGTGCATAGAAATCCTAATATTTTGACATTGCAAGATGGCCATGAATAGAGTGCATCACACCCTTTGTACTGCGCAACTTCACATGTGAATAAGGAGTTAGAATGACGAAAAAGTATCTTGTTAGGATCTTACAGAAAAATGGGTGTGCCTGGAACCTAGAAGAATGATTTCCACCACCGAGGTCCTGTAATTGAGTCTCAAACAAGAGCCAACTATGCGACCGAAGATCTGGGGTGGCTGATCCGTGCGGCCCATGCCGTGGCTACAGACGGCGGGCCTCCACCAAGAAGCGACCAGCATGCAGGGAGAAACGTTGCTGCGGATTCTGTGGAATCCGGCTGGCTCACCCGCCACTGAGCCCGGGGCTGAGTTCGGGATTTCAGATGGGGAAGAAAGTGTTACAGTTCTATCCCCCACAACCGAAACTCCACCGAGGAAACCAACGGCCACCATCCTGGAGAGCTGAAGTATCCACCACCACTCTCCGACAGATTGCAACAACAAAACAGGTGTGTGTTACTCTGCTTATCTCCCATACAGCAGGTAATTCGCAAAAATTCTCTCTTAGGCTTTCCGGGGGAGGGATTACCAGAGAAAGCCTTCATAAAGACGGGGGGAAAACTAGTGGCACCTGACCTTCAACTTCCCCTCCCATCACCGGTGAAAACAAAACTTGTCTAGCCAGCGCAATGGGTGGGGCAAGCGGAAAAAATCAAAACAATAGAGTGCCAGTGTTCCCAATAGACACACTCCACACCCAAGGAACGGCAGGCAAAGAGTACAGTTTGAGCTGCCAAGAGGCATCACTCAGGGGAAATCTGGTGTAGCAGGGGAAATCAGGCCTCGCAGAGGAAACCAGGGGACCAGAGGACAGACACGCGTGACTAGGAGGCTGGAGAACGCCTGCCCACCAGCAACCAATCACCCGCTGGCAGCCTGCGCAATTGGGCAGCTAGAGATCACCCGCCCGCCGGTGACAGCCCATTCGCTGATTGCACGACTGGATGGCTGGAGACCGCCCGCCCGCCAGCGACCGGGAGGTGAAACCAACCAGAGACAGTCCAGTCCCACCCCCCCATTCAAACACCCCGGCAAGGAGCCTGGGGCCCGCCATAGCAGACAGGTGACATCACTGGAGCTCAGCTGTCGGAATTCCTTCCAAGTGGAATCCACTTTTGCAGGCATAGTCTACAAACACAAAAGAGAGACAACAGAGATATATAAAACCAAAACAAATCTATTGAAGAAAGCAGAAACACAGCAATCAAATTGAGCTGAAAAGTAACGTGAACATCATGAAAAAACAAGGGAAAAAAAGGTGTGCAAAAAATGCAGAACAACTAAATTCTAAAGGAGGACCGTGAAGCATCAGAAATAGGGATAGGGAAAAAACTCAAGGCATACCTAACTCAGATGGAAAGGAATATTAGAGAAGACATGAGGCAGCAAGTCCAAGCAATAAAAGTATATTTTGAAAATCAAATAAACAAACAAATTCAAATGGCAAAGAATGAGCTTTACCAGGAGATAGAGACATTAAAAAGAAATATCAAACAGTAATCCTAGAAATGCAGGAAAGTATAAACCAAATTAAAAACTCAAACGAAGAGTATTACAAATAGACTAGATCAAGTAGAAGTTAGAACGTCAGATAATGAAGACAAAGTTTATCAACTTGAAAAGAATAGAGTAAACACAGAAAAGATGCTTAAATCCCATGAGCAATCTATTCAAGAGATATGGGATGTCATAAAAAAAACAAATTTGAGAGTCATTGGGATAGAAAAAGGCATAGAGATTCAAACCAAAGGAATGGACAACATATTAAATGAAAAAATTCTAGAAAATTTCCCAGAGATGAAAGATGGAATGGATTGCCAAATCCTGGAAGCCTACAGGACCCCAAGCATTCAAAACCATAATAGACCAACTCCAAGACAAATATTTATGAAGATAGCCAGAACAAGGACATACAGAACAAAGAGAGAATATTAAAAGCTACGAGAGAAAGTAGGCAGGTTACATTCAGGGGTAAACCAATTAAGTTAACGACTGATTTTTTTCATCACAAACTTTGAAAGCAAGAAGATCCTGGAACAAAGTATTTCAAACGCTCAAAAATAATGGATTCCAACCAAGAATACTGTATCCAGCAAAATTAAGCTTCAGATTTGACAATGAAATTTAAGTCTTTCACGATAAACAAAAGCTAAAAGAATTTACAGCCAGAACACCAGCAGTGCAAAGCATTTTGAGCAAAATACTACAAGAAGAGGATTTGAAAAGTAATGCCTGAAACTAGCAGCAGGAGGTATCTCAGTAAAGGGAGAGGAAAATAACCAAAAAGTAAAAACTAACCAAAATAAATAAATAAATGAATAAATAAATAAATAAATAAACAAACAAACAAACATGACTGGAAGTAGAAATCATATTTCAATTGTAACCTTAAATGTTAATGGCCTAAACTCACCAATCAAGAGACATAAGCTAGTAACCTTGATCAAAAAAAAAAAAAATCCAACAATATGCTGCCTTCAGGAGACTCATATGATAGGTAAAGACATACAGAGGCTGAAATTAAAAGTTTGGGAAAAATCATACCACTCACATGACCCTCGGAAGCAAGCAGGAGTGGCCATACTCATATCGAATAAAATCAACTTCAAACCTACGTTAATCAAAAGGGATAAAGAAGGACACTATATACTGTTAAAAGGAACCTTGCACCAACAATACATAACCATTATCAATTTGTATGCACCAAACAATTGAGCTGCAACACTCATAAAACAAACTCGCCTCAAGTTCAAGAGTCAAATAAACTACAACACAATAATTATGGGTGACTTCAACACACCGCTCTAGCCATTAGACAGATCCTCTAGACAAAAACTGAATAAAGAAACTATAGAATTCAACAGCAAAATCAGTAACCTAGACTTCACCGACATATATAGAATATATCAACCATCAAAAAGTGGAGACACGTTCTTCTCAGCAGCACATGGATCCTACTCAAAGATAGACCATATATTATGCCATAGGGCAATTCTTAGTAAATATAAAGTCGTGGAGATAATACCATGCACCATATCTGATCATAATGGAATGAATCTGGAAATCAATGATAAAAGAAGGAAGGAAAAATCCTACATCACATGGAAAATGAACAACATGCTACTGAATGATCAATGGTTTACAGAAGACATAAAGGAGGAGATAAAAAAATTCGTAGAGACAAATGACAATACAGACACAACATACTGGAATCTATGGGACACAATGAAAGCAGTTTTAAGAGGGAAATTCATTTCTTGGAGTTCTTTCCTCAAAAAAAAAAAAAAAAGAAAAAAACAGCAAATAAATGAACTCACACTACACCTCAAAAACCTAGAAATGGAAGAGCAAAACAACAGCAAATGTAGTAGAAGACAAGAAATAATTAAAATTAGAGCAGAAATCAACGAAATTGAAACAAAAAAAATTGAAAATATTGATAAAACTAAAAGTTGGTTCTTTGAAAAAATAAATAAGATTTACAGGCCCTTAGCCATGCTAAGGAAGAGAAGAAAAGAGAGAACTCAAATTACTAACATACGGGATGAAAAAGGCAATATCACAACAGACACTACAGAAATAAGAAGATAATTAGAAAGTATATGGAAACCCTATGTTCCAATAAAATAGATGATAGTGAAGATATCAATAAACTTCTTAAGTCATGCGATCTGCCCAGATTGAGTCAGGAAGACACACACAATTTAAACAGACCAATAACAAAGGAAGAAATAGAAGAAGCCATCAAAATACTACCAACCAAAAAAAGCCATGGACCGGATGGGTATACAGCAGAGATCTACAAAACCTTCAAAAAGGAATTAATACCAATACTTTCCAAGCTATTTCAAGAAATAGAAAAAGAAGGAACTCTTCCAAATTCATTCTATGAGGCCAATATCACCCTGATCCCAAAACCAGACAAAGACACTTCAAAGAAAGAAAACTACAGACCAATATCTCTAATAAACTTGGATGCAAAATTTCTCAATAAAATCTTGGTGAATCGAATACAAAAGCATATCAAAAAAATTATGCACCATGATCATGTAGGATTCATCCCTGGGATGCAAGGCTGGTTCATTATACGGAAATCAATAAATGCTATTCACCACATCAATAGACTTAAAGACAACAACCATATGATCGTATCGATAGATTCAGAAAAAACATTCGACATAGTTCAGCATCCCTTTATGTTGAAAACACTAGAAAAACTAGGGATAACAGGAACTTACCTCAAGATTGTAAAAGCTATATATGCTAAACCTCAGGCTGGCATCATCCTAAATTGAGAAAAGCTGAAGGCATTCCCTCTAAAATCTGGAACAAGAGGGATGCCCTCTATCACCACTTCTATTTAATTCAGTTCTTGAAATACTAGGCATAGCAATTAGACAGACAAAAGAAATTAAAGGCATAAAACTAGGAAAAGAAGAACTTAAATTATCGCTATTTGCGGATGACATGATAATATATTTAACAGACCCAAAAGGGTCTACAGAGGAACTGCTAGAGTTAATAAATAAATTCAGCAAAGTGGCAAGATATACAATCAACACGCATAAATCAAAGGCATTCCTGTATATCAGCAGCAAAACTTCTGAAATGGAAATGAGGAAAACCACTCCATTCAAAATATCCTCAAAGAAAATAAGATAATTGGAAAAACAATTAAATAGTTGGGAATCAGCCTAACAAAAGAGGTGAAAGATTTATAAATGAAAACTACAGAAACATAAAGAGATAGAAGAAGATCTTAGAATATGGAAAAATATACCCAATTCATGGATAGGCAGAAGTAGCATCATCAAAATGGCGATATTACCCAAATTCTCTACAGGTTTAAATTGATGCGAATCAAAATCCCATCGACATTTCTTGTAGAAAAGATAAAGCAATCATGAAATTCATATGGAAAAACAAAAGACCCAGAATAGCAACAGCAATTCTAAGCAGGATGTTTGAATCTGGAGGTATAGCGATACCAGACTTCAAACTGTACTACAAAGCAATAGTAACAAAAACAGCATGGTACTGGTACCAAAACAGGCAGGTGGACCAATGGTACAGAATAGAGGACACAGAAACCATTCCACAAAATTACAACTTTCTTATATTTGATAAAAGGGGCTAAAAACCTGCAATATACGAAGGACAAATGGTGCTAGAAAAATTGGAAATCGATATGCAACAAAATGACACTGAATCCCTTTCTCTCGCCAAGCAAGGAAGTTAACTCAAAATGGATCAAGGAGCTAGATATCAAATCAGAGACACTGCATCTGATAGAAGAAAAAGTTGGCTACGATCTACATTCTGTGGGGTCGGGCTCCAAATTCCTTAATAGGACACCCATAGCCCAAGAGTTAATAACAAGAATAAATTAATGGGACTTACTTAAACTAAAAGTTTTTTTTTTTTCTCAGCAAGAGAAACAATAAGAGAGGTAAATAGAGAACCTACATCCTGGGAACAAATTTTTACCCCTCACACTTCAGATAAAGCCCTAATATCCAAAATATACAAAGAACTCAAAAAATTAAAAAGTAAGGTAACAAATAACCCAATCAACAAATGGGCCAAGGACCTGAACAGACACTTCACAGAGGAGGACATACAATCAATCAACAAGTACATGAAAAAATGCTCACAATCACTAGCAGTCAGAGAAATGCAAATCAAAACCACCCTAGGATACCATCTCACTCCAGTAAGATCGGCAGCCATTAGGAAGTCAAACAACAGTAAGTGTTGGCGAGGATGTGGGGAAAAGGGGACACTTGTACACTGCTGGTGGGACTGCAAATTGGTGCAGCCAATTTGGAAAGCAGTATGGAGATTCCTGGGAAAGCTGGGAATGGATCCACCATTTGACCAAGCTATCACACTTCTTGGACTATTCCCTGAGGATCTTAAAACAGCGTACTATTGGTATACTGCCACATCAATGATCATAGCGGCACAATTCACAACAGCTAGACTGTGGAACCAACTTAGATGCCCTTCAATAGATGAATGGATAAAAAAAATGTGGAATCTACACACAATGGAGTATTACGCAGCACTAAAAAATTACAAAATCATAGAATTTGCAGTGAAATGTATGGCATTAGAGCAGAATATGCTAAGCAAAGCTAGCCAATCCTTAAAAAAACAAATGCCAAATGTCTTCTTTGATATAAAGAGAGCAACTAAGAACAGAAAGGGAGGAAGAGCATGAGGAAAAGATTAACATTATACAAAGACGTGTGGGGGGAGAGAAAGGGAGAGAGAACAGAAAGCATATGGAAATGGTAGAATACCCTCAATGATACACAAAATTACACATAATAGGTTGTGAGGGGAAATGGGGCCTAAATAATGGAGAGAAGTAAACAACAGCACATGAGGTAGAGAGGGAAGATGGGAGGGCAGGGGAGGGGGGATAGTAGGGGATAGGAAAGGTAGAAGAATACAACAGTCACTAATATGCCATTATGTAAAAATGTGAATGTGTAAGCAATGTGTTTCTGCAATTCTTATTTGGGGAAAAAATGGGAGTTCATAAACCAAATGAGAAAAATGTATCAAAGATGATATATCATGAGCTTTGTAATGTTTTGAACAACCAATAAAAATAAATAAATAAATAAAGGTTTAAAATTGAGTGGGAAGAAATCAGCTAAAAAAGTGTTGAGATGCATTCATTTTGCTAAGCAGAAACTTCGTTTTGTGTAGTTGTAACTATCACAAATTTATTTTACCAGAAATTTGGCTTTTGAAAATGCACATAAAATGAGATTAAAGGATAATACACCTACCTTCATGAAAAATTCATAGCATTTCCTATATTTTTCATATTTCATTTTTTTAGTTAATATTTTGTCATGGACCAGGTCTAGCCTTAGGCTATTCTTCCAGAATACTACCTCATCTGACAAGTTCGTACAATGTAATGGATTTTTCTTTTCATCTTTTATTTAATTGTTTCTAGCTAATAATGTGTATTTCTTCTTATCTTTATTTGGACATACATACCCAACTATATCTTTGCATTTTATGTTTTACTGGGGAAGAGACTCATCAAAAGCTCTTTGTTATATGTATTAACAATCAAACATTCAGAGAAGGCAATTATTCTTAATTTTGCATGAAAATAACTTTGTACCATTTTTCTTATAAAGATTTATAATTATTAATAATGTCCCTGCTGTAATAAGTAACTACTTACAAGAAGAATTAAACAATTGACTTTATATCAATTATGAATATGAAAAGTACTAAAATAAATACTTGGCAATTAATACACAATTGATAGAAATTGAAATCACGAGAAAGCCATTTAAATTGTCAGTGCATATGGTCCTTAAATAATAGGTTTTTTAAAAAAATTTTTCTCTAATTCATAAGATATATTATGCCATATTATAGCTTAATGTGATATAAAACCTTAAATTATCACAATGATAATAATAATCCATTGTTCCTTCCTCTACATTCTGTGGCATGCTAGTACTAAAATAAATTGTATTATAACACCAAAAGAAAAAGCCAAATCATAATATTTCTACAGTAACTGACACGAGTTTAACATCAATGCAAGTAGATTAGATTCCTATGGGACATGATGTGCATTTTGACGTTCATTTTTATTCAACACTGGAACATTACTATTTCTTCAGTTTATGCACATCAGAGGATATATAAATATTTCATCCACAATTTAGCAAATTTATACGCATTTGTTTAACTTCAAATCACTTCCTGCTTCAGAACCCATGTATTCCTCCATGTTTCTTGACTGCTCTTTTCATGAGACTTCTTTCCAAACACATTATTTTCGATTTCCTTTATCATATTTGAAGCAAAACACCCGTCATGATAAACCATAACCCTAATATTACCTTTAAATGTATAAGTGGTTGGAAAGAATGATTGTATATCAATATAAGATTTCTTACTTAGTTACAGATATCAATTCAATCCATTATTTAAAGTGGAACCAGTTATATTATTTATTCACAGTATGGTCTATTCATGTATTATCTCTATATTCATAGACACAGAGTACACCTCTTTGTACCCCCAATACTAATTTATACGTCTTCAAAATATTGCTCCCAGAAATGGTGGAACAAATACATGTAACCTGATCTACATATACATTTTATCACAGTAATATTCTGAACAGAAAAAGCAAAGTTCTCACTTATGATTGTACCATACCTAAATGGAAAGTGATCCTGGATTACTAAAAACATCCATGTCCAGGTTGCCTAATGATCTCAAATGAAAATCCTATTGGTGACTACATATTTGTTTCTTTCAAAGATTATATATTCAAACTCAACCCTTTGAATACGTCTAAAGCTGTCACTCACTTTACACTTTGAATGATTTTGTAATGTGTCTATTGATATCTGCTTTCCTACATATTTTCCCCAGTTCATCATTGTGACTGAATCTTCACATGTGCTATCACTAACATTCACTCTCTAACTGAAACCCTATTGCTAAAAAACTTTGGTCCAAATCCTATATTCACTCTTCTTCCTAAACCTACCTACTGTCTTCCAAATCCTACCGACTATCCCTTTTTGACTGGATGTTCTCTTCTACATTCAATCATCCAAGGTACAAGGTCCTATGCCATTGTATATCGATTTATCTGAGACATCTGTGCAGAACGTAATTCAATGCTAAGTATCCCAATCAAGAACCCAATGACCTTCTGGGCTTCAAATCTTACTTAGATTTCTCTTTTCGTTCATATATTTCACCTCTATATTCTTATAAATATCACAGGTTCCCAATACCATTGTTCATCGAGCAGAATGGTTCCTAAGCAAAATTGAAAATGTTATTAACACTAACCATACACTGTTCCCTCAATCTAACTTTACAGAAAAGCAATGACAGTGTTGGTCTTACAATACAGGAATGTATGGGATCTTCCACCTGATGAGAACCTCAAAGGTATGTGCAGAAATGATCCCTGGAGAAGATGTAGGCAGCTATGAAGGACCTGAGAGAGCAAAAGTCATCTTCCATGGAAAACAACCTGGTAGGATGAAGTTTGGTGTCTGAATCAGCCTCTGTCTTTTTAATGTAGAGGAGACGGACCAAACCAGGCCTTTTGGAGAGCTGTTCCTGAGAGCCTATGGATTATATCCCATTCTAACTTATGAAAGGGTCACAGGAAGTAGGGGCAGCCTCCATCTAAAGGGACCATAAGAAGCAACTGCTAAAACAAAGTGGTTGCCAAGGCAGTGACCTCATTCAGTTCCTGAAGCAAGTGACCTCACCTCACTTCCTTGGTGTTGGAACTCTCTGAACTTCGGATCCAGGAAGCCAGGCACCCCGAGCCAGTCCCAGTCCCAGTCCCAGTTGTCTCACTTGTTTGGATTTACCAAGGAGAGGGTCAGTCTTTCTTGGTACCTACTGATTTGAAGATGTCCAAATGCCAGAAGAGCTCTGAAGAGGGGCCTTTCCTGAGAAAGAAGGTAGTGGCTCACCACTGGTTCCTGTCAACTTCACAGAGTTGACCGGAGAAACCAGATCTGAGACAAGACAGGCCATTTTAGAGGAACATAGTATGGCCCAGCAGTCAGAGAACACTCCGAATAGTCACAGACCTACTTGGGGGAAGGAGGTGCCTTTGTGGGTGTGGTTGTGGGTTTGTGGTTTGGTCTCATGTTCTGAGAATAAGTTTTTTCAGATATCAGCTCCGGAGCCCAGGAATTAATTCTCATTGGGGCTAAGGTTCCCCACCAGTGAGATTTGAAATTGGCGCTGGCTGCAGAGTTAACAAGGGCGGGGACTTTTAACGCCACTGCAGAAAAGAAGAAGGTACGAAGAAGAAGTCCTTAGGTGCCATGTTGGGGTTTTTCTCTGGGGTATGGCTGCCATTTATACTTTTCATAACATTCCTCCCTTTTTGTTTTCTTAGAAAGTGGGGCATTGTTTGTCATTTGTGTCTGCTGCCTGCTGTGTGGGGGTGCTGTGGGGCCTAGAAAGGGAAGTGGACAAATGCTCGGGGACCAGGTCTGGGGATATCATGGCAGCCAGAAAGAAAAGCCAGTGGTATAGATAGCTACTTCAGTAGGGGTAAAGTCTATGAAAGTTCCCTGATGCCACAATTTGTCGATGGCATGAAACCAGTCCTGGATGGAGGAGATTGTTGGTATCAGCTACTGGTCCTGTAACAGAGACTCTAGGAAATACTGGAAGCGTTGCCTGGTCATGGCGTCACCAGCACTTGAAGAAGATCAGAGCGAATAAAACAGAATGAAGATAAAAATTAAAGCAAAGGTCAATTTTTGGCAGAAGTTCCATTTTGGGGGACTGACATAGAAGAGGCCAAGGGTCATGAGGAAGCTTAGAAGGTCATAAAGACTCATGAATCCAGGATGGCAGATTAAGAGGTTCTCCAAGCTCGTTGCCTCCCGCTGTCTGATGTACGTTGCATTCCATCGTGCCTGGTAGTGAGCTTCATCACTGAGTGAACTGTTCTCTTGGAGATGTTAGGGGTTCATCGGTCATCAGAGGATGGTAGTGCCTAAGCAAAAGCTGGTTGAAATTTTGATTAGAAATTTTTTGCAGTTGGGTTTGAAGGAACTTCATTATGCATGGCAAGAGAGCAAAAAAAGGGAGCATCCCAATAAGGGGCCCCAAGATAGGTAGTAAGTACATGGCAAGATAGGATTGGAAGAACCCTGTTATGGGATTGGAGGAGCTAGGTTTGAGCAATTTGGTCAATAATTTCTGCAATTTAACAACATTTTTTTCTATCAGCCCAGATTCATTAACATAAGAGCAACATTCCTCTCTGAGGAATAGGCATGTACCCACTTTTTCTGCAGTGAGAAGATCAATTGCCCTTTGGTTCTGTAAAGCCACTTGTGCCAATGAAGTAACCTGGCACTGCAAGGAGCCCAGAGACTCAGCAGTGGTATCGAGTGCTTCCTGCAGTTTTTGTTCCAGGTCTTTGAATGCCCATAGAGCATGACCTATAGCTCCACCAGAGAGTCCGAGACCCGCCACTGAGGTTGTTAAAGTGAGGCCTACCAGAACCGGCAGAAAGACTGCCCTACGGGTTCAGGAAGGTAGGGCCAACTGTCGGAATTCAGAGGGAGTATACAAAGACAGCTGAGGAACTACAGTAACCAAGAAACAGGTGCCAGAGACATTGATGGTTGAGGTACTTAAAGACCCATTACACCAGAGGAATTGTCCAGGTTGCATCAATGCAGGGCTCGATTGGGTGCTTAAGCTCAAGGAACAAATGGGTAAAGGATTCATTATTGGCAGGTGGAAACAGATGAAAGCAAATAAAGTATTGGTGAAATATCTTTCCCACAGAGGGATACGTGTCACATGTAGGGGTTGTCCTTTCTTAGAGAAATTGTAGGTTTTTGCTGAAATATTTCCTGCCGCTAATGGGCCTAAGTGAAGCACAGAGAAAGCACTGAGAAGGAGGCACAGAAAGAGGGGTGGAGTTTAATAATCGAAGAGATTGGTGTAACAAATTGAGCCATGTGTCAGGGGGACCTGAGGGGGTTGAAGGGTCTGAATCCTTTGTGGATGAGCTATGGATAAGATCTAAAAGTTTTGATTCTGACTCCTTAATGTGTTCGACTACCTGGATGGTTGCCTTAGGTGGCATAATCAGGGTGCGGCCAACTGTCATCCACCCTGTGGGTCTGGCTGAGGTTTTCCGAGCATAGACAGCAAACTCAACATAGTCCCAACGTTTGGCCTTGGGGTCAGGTATATCTAAAGTATACCATCCATTGTTATCAGATAAAGAGACTTTATCCCACTTTAGGTAACTAGAAGTCCACACTTTAGGGTAACCAAGTGAGTGGTAAGAATAGCTACCATGTTCATCATGGAACCTGCATGACCAATAGGGGCACCCATTATATATCTCAGGCCACCAATGACAATAGTCTTTTGTTTGATCAAAAAGGAAGCAAATGAAAAGCCAGTTCCAGCTACCAGGGACGAAGGTCCTTGAAGGTGACAATTTTAGGGAAATAGAGGTGCAGTTGTGGATGAAGCAAGTAGTTGCATCCACTGCACGGACCTTCTACATGCCATGTTCTGAGTATCGTTCCTGAAGAGTGAATAAATACATGGTAGGAGAGGAGGGTAAAGACCAGTCCTGATAGAGCACAGAAAATAAGCAGAGCACAAAAAACAAGCAGTTACAGAAGATTAGGGTGTTGAGAGAGCCCATTGTGACTTTTTAAAGAGGAATTGGGCTGCATGGAACACCGTGTGAGCCGCAACTTAAATGGGTGAGATGAGTGTGGAGAGCAGGAGTTAATGGGAGGTTCAGGAGGTGATTCTTGGAGTTCCTCTGGGTTGGTCCTGTCGTCAGCAGGTGGGGCCTCCTGGTGATATGGCTTCAACCTAGAAATGTGAATCCAGGGAGTTAGACGGTTGTCTGGTAAGGAGAGTTTGGCGGCAGTGGGGGTACAGAGAATGACAGGAGAGGGGCCTTCCCATTTTGGGGCAAGAGTCCCTTTCTCCTCTGGGGTATTATAATATACTAGACTCCCAGGTGTTAAGGGAGGAGTGTTTGGAGAGGACACTGGGTCCGGATGAAGCCGGTCCTGATATTTCCAGAGTTCCGAGCGGAGATTATACAAAAGAGGCAAAGACAAATCTCGGGTGAGAGGTCCTTGTGAAATGACCAACCCAGGGGGTATAAGAGGTCTTCCATACATTATCTCAAAGGGAGACAGTAAAGATGGTTTTTAGGGAGAGCTCTGATTCGACGCAAATCCAAGGGAAGGAGTTTGACCCAGTCTAAGTTTAATTCCATTGTCAATTTGGTAAGGACTTCCTTTAGAGTACAATTTACCCTTTCCACTTTCCCTGAAGCTTGGGGATAATATGGACAGTGGAAATGCCACTTGAAGGAGAGGGCTTGAGAGACCTTTTGTGTGATTCTAGAAATAAACTCAGGGCCATTGTCATATTGTAGAGAAGTGGGCATACCAAACCTGGGGATGATGTCTGTCAGTAAGATTAAAGCTACAGTGGAAGCCGTTTTATTGGAAGTGGGAAATGCCTCAATCCAACCAGAGAAAGTGTCCACAAAGACAAGGAGGTATTTAGTGCGCCATACTGTGAGCATGTTGGTGAAGTCTACCTGCCAGTCAGCAGTGGGAATGTGTCCCTGGGCTTGGTGGGAAGGAAAAGGTTTGGGCCTTAAAGGAGAATAAGTTTTGGTCCACTGACAGATCTGACAATTAGAGGCTATATTCTGTAGCATGGCTTTGTCAGAGAGGGTGAGCGAGAAGAAGCTCTGTAAAAAGAGGGTCAAAGACTGAGAATTGGAAAGGAATAGAGTATGAAGGAACTTGAAGAGATCCTTGTTCTTACTGGAAGAAGTAGGGGCTTCAGATGAGCTGTCTAAAGTGGCCATTATATGTCCCCCAGGGGGTCCATCATTGGAAGTGGTAGCAGCCATTTGTTCCGCCTGGTCAGCTTTGGCATTGCCCTCAGTGATAAGAGAGACGTCCTTCTAATTAGACCTACAATGGACAACTTCCACCTGGGTGGGTAAGTGGGAGGCCTTTATCAGATTGGTTATAAGAGCCGAATTAGTGATCACATTACCTTTGGTGGTAAGTAGGCCTCGCTCCTTTCATATTGCAGCATGGGATAAGATATGGAAGACATATTTTGAATCAGTATAAAGGGTTAGGGATTTGCCTTGTGCTAGAAGGCAGGCACGAGTGGCTACTATAAGTTCAGACTGCTGGTTGGTAGTTCCTGAAGGCAGAGCTTTGGCCTCTATAATCTCAGTGGCTGAAACTACAGTGTATCCAAAGTAATGAGTGCAATTCTGCCTAAAGGAACTGCCATCAGTAAACCAGATAAGGTCAGGCTTGGCTAGTAGTCTCTCAGAAATGGAAGAATGACAGGGGAGGAAATCATCTAAGGTTTCCAACCAATTATGAGTTGGTGTGTTAGACGTGGGAGTCATTGAGAGCAGTGAAGCAGGGTTCTGTGCAGAGCAGGGGAGGAAAGTAATATTAGGGTTTTCCAGAAAGGAAGTGAGGAGTGACAGAACTCTGGATGGAGGAAGGGTTTGAAAGCCCTTATAAGCTAAAAGATCCTTCAAGGGATGTGGGGAGTGGATAGTTAAAGGGGCCCCAAAAGTAAGCTTAGAGGCTTCTTTGTGTAAAATTTGTCCAGCAGCCAGAGCTCTTAAGCAAGGGGCCCACTCACGGATGGTAGGGTCAATTTGCTTGGACAAATATGCGACAGGTGCAAATGTAGGCCCATAGTTTTGACCTAAGACCCCAAGTTCTTGCCTCCCTTTTTCATGGACATATACATGAAATGGTCTTGAAAGATCAGGAAGGTGAAGGGCAAGTGCCTTTAAGACAAGTTGCTGAAGCCTGCGCAAGTGGTAGTTTGGGGAGGAGGCAAGAGATTCACTAGGGGGTCCCTTTGCTAGTTCATACAGGATTTGTATAGAAGAGAATAATTTGGGATCCAGGCCCTAAAATAACCTGCTAGTCCTAGGAATGATAGTATTTTGGCTTTTGTGTGGGGCACTGGAAGATCAGAGAGGAGTTGCCTCCTATCCAGTGTTATTTCCTTTTTTCTGGGTGTAAGGCAAAAACCAAGAAAGGTGACAGAAGACTGGGAAACCTGGGCCTTGTGGGGAGACTTCCTATTTCCCTTGTCTGCTAGGAAATTAAGAAGCTGAGCAGTGTGGGATTGAGAGTGTTCCCAGAGGGACTACATAGAAGAAGGTCATCGACATATTGAAGGAGAGTAGAGTCAGGACAGGTCGGGTGAAAGGATGTGAGGTCCTGGGCAAGAACTTGGCCAAAGAGATGGGTGCTATCCCCGAATCCCTGTGGGAGGACAGTCCAGGTAAGCTGATGAGAATGGCGGGTGTGAGAGTCAGTGCAAGTAAAAGCAAAGATATCCTGAGATTCTGAGAACAAGGGGATAGAAAAGAATGCATGTTTCAAATTTAGAACCAAGAAGTGGGTAGTAGTGGCAGGGATCTGAGAGAGGAGGGTGTAAGGGTTGGACACTAGCGGGTGGATGGGGACCACAGAGGAGTAGACAAGGGGAAGGTCTAGAACCAGCCTGTAGGACACGTTAGGTTTCTTAACTGCCAGAATGGGGGTGTTGAAAGGAGAGTGTGTAGGCCTAAGATACCCCTTTCATTATAAATCCTGGATGATGGCTTCTAATCCGAGGAAGGCTGTGGTTGTGAGTGGATATCATGGTTGACTAATATATCTTGAAGGGTCCAGTAAGACAATATGAATAGGACTGCATTTAGCCATAAAGTGTGTAGTTGTGTCCCAAAACTCAGGGTTAACTGGTTTAGATAGTCGTGGGAGAGTGCATGAAGGAGGTGTATCTGCCCCTAGGAACATCATGAGGAAATGAGAGGTAGGAGAGGTGTGGGGTGATATGTGAATGGTGACTTTTAATAGTGAGAGTATGTCCCTTTCCAGAAGGGGAATGGGGCAATGGCTCATAACGAGAAAGGAGTGAGTGAAGGACAAAAGGGATTTTGAGGGAAAATATGTTTACCTCCTACCACGACAATAGGAGTTTTTGAGGGTGTGGTAGAACCCCAATACTCCCTCAAGACCGAAAAAGTGGCACCAGTATCCAAAAGGAAGGTAATGAAGCGTCCATCCACCAGGAAGGTGACCCTAGGTTCTTGATTCTTGATGGTAATAGTTTGGAGGGAAGGCCCAGGGCTCCATCATTTCTCCTCTGCCAAGCCCAGGAGAGGCTGGGGTTGCCGGGTGGCTGACCAACCTCCCTTCCGGGTTGTTGGGCAGTCTGCCCCCCAGTGTCTCCTTTGATGGCATGTTGGGCAGGGGTTGTAGGGTGTTCTCGGCGAAGGACAATCCTTACCACATTTGAAGCAAGCTCCAGGGGGTGTCACATTGGGACTGCGTGGTGATGGCCTTCTCTGAATGACCTGGGCCAACATTTGGAATTTGGCATTTTCAGCTCTCTGCCTAGGGCATTCACTTTCATCCTCTCTACCATGAAAAACCTTTAAAGAGACAGCGAGGATTTCCGTCTGAGGAGTAGCAGGGCCCTGTTCAAGCTTTTTAAGCTTGGCTTTAATGTCAGAGTATTTTTGGGCCAGAACATATGTCATTAAGAGATGTCGGCCATCAGGGGTTTCTGGGTCGAGTTATGTGCAGTGTTGAAGGGCCTTGGTTAGTCTATCCAGGAATTCTGAAGGTGTTTCCTCCTTCCTTTGAATGACCTCCTGCACCTTTTTAAAGTTAACAGCCTTGTGGGTCGCCTTTTTCAGGCCCGCCAAGAGGCAGGATGTAAAAAGGTCATGAGTCTGTAAGCCTTCAGGGGTGTTGTAATCCCATAGGGTTCCTGCTCTGGGACAGCATGAGAGCCCGTGGGGTGGTCAGGATTGGTCCTATGATTTTCATCAGCATGGGCTTGGGCTAGCTCCCAGACCCATTGCCTTTCCTCGGGGAGAAGTGTATTCGCCAAGAGCATGTATATGTCATGATGAGTGAGGCTATATGTTTGCAGGACCCATTGAAACTCCCGAATGTAAGTGGTGGGTTTAGTGGTGATTGAGCCTAACTTGCTCTCTAGCTGAGTAATGTCTGACCTGGAGAAGGGCACGTGGACTCTGATGACACCCTCGGGACCAGCTACCTCACGAAGGGGTGCGATTGTCTTAGGGGTGGGAAGGAGTCCTTTAGACCTGGTAAAAGGAGGACTGAGAGAGGCAGGCGGAGGACAGGAAGGAGAGGGAGGGGAAGGGAGTGTCTCTTTGGAAGAGGAGGAAGTGGAGCAGGCAGAAGAGGACGGAGGGGAGGGGGATAAAATGGAAGGCTGAGGATCCATGGAATCAGGCAGAGGATGAGGAGGGTATTGCAGAAGAGAAGGGGCAGATGGGGCTGGGGAGAATGTGGGGGTTCATCTGCTGGGTTGAATGAGGAAGAATCTGTGAAGTCAGAAGTAGAAGTAGGGAAAGAGAGGGGATTGCAAGCAAGGAGGACCTGACGGGGAGGGCAGGAGGAGCAGAGACAAGGTGCTGTGTGGGAAGGCTAATACCTTCAATGCAGGGAATCTCCCTCCACTTTTCCAGACGCTGGCAGTAGTTAAAAAGGTCCCAGGGGAGGTTTGGATCTAAGGAGCCTTCTGGAGGCCAATGATTGCCATTATCCAGTGGATATGGAGGCCAATCTTGGGTACAGAATTTAATTAAAAGTTTGGGCTTGATGTCTGGTGTGAGGGAGAGTGTGGCCAGATTTTTTATTAAACATTTGAGAGGTGAGGCTTCAGGTACAGATGAAGAGGTGCCCATTGTCACAGGGAGAGATGGAAGAGAGAGAGAGAGAGAGAGAGAGAGAGAGAGAGAGAGAGAGAGAGAATAAGAGTAAGCGAGAGAGACAAAGAGAAAACCCGAGCTGGAACGGCTTCCAGGAAATTCAGGGCGAATGGGGGTCACGTGGGTGTCCCCAAAATGACCAGCTGTCGCGAGGAAATACAGAGGGTACTACCTGGTCGTCACCAGTGAAGTGCGATCTGGAAGACCCAATGGGTTTGGAGCCATGGGCAACCTGACGTCAGGAAAGTTTTCGAACGCAGCTGAAGGAGTCAGTAATGAAAACAGAACTCCAGCTCCAGCAGAATGCAGTTCTAGGACGGGAGTTCAGTTTTCCCTGAGCAGAGAGGCAGCTTCAGCCAGACACAGCAGCCCTGCAGGAAACAGCAAATCTAGCCGGCAGCAGCAGTGGCAGCAAAGGAGGAAAAACCACAGAGCCTCTCGTGTAAACTCAGAACCCTCATGCCCCAAAGGGAAACGGATCACTAGAGGGTCCACTGTGACCAGTAAAGGTCTTGGTGGGAGGAATTCCCTCTCCCCTACCGGGCGTCTAGAGTGTGCTGGACGATCAGGGTCACAAAACTAGCGGTAGCCCGAAGGAAGTTGGCGAGCCGGGGTCAGGGGAGGCTTACATACATCAGATCAGTGGTGAGTGCAGGAAGCTGGCGTCTGAAAAGAGCGGACCAGGATGGAGTGTCTGGGCGGAATGGGGGACAGGGGCTCTTGTTGGAAAGAGCTCACCCGTATCCTCAAACGGGGCACCAGAATGAAAGAACTCCCCACTCAAAGGCACTTCGCCGGGAGAATTCCAATTTTATTGCAAAAAGCTGTGTGCTTATATAGAACTAAGGAGGAGATGAAAGGACTTAGATAAATGGCAGGCAACCCGTTTATTGGCAAGTTCTTTCAGATATCAGCTCCGGAGCCCAGGAGTTAGTTCTCATTGGGGCTAAGGTTCCCCGCCAGCGAGATTTGAAATTGGCACCAGTGGGAGAGTTCACCCGGGCGGGAACTTTTCGCGCCACTTCAGAAAAGAAGAAGGTAGGAAGAAGAAGTCCTTAGGCGCCATGTTGGGGTTTTTCTCTGGGGTATGGCTGCCGTTTATACTTTTTCCAACAATGAGTATACCAGACAGTGCCTTGATTGACTGGTTTTCATTAAAATGGTGTTTAACAGAGATGCCAGAAAGTTGGATCCTGCTGAGTAGTGGGCCTAGAGCAATGGTGGGCAGGTGTGTGATAAAACATCTGTGGTGGGGCCATGTGGATCTGCCATTGGCTTCCAAATGGCTTGTCACTGACAAGGTCAAACCAGCAGACCCTTATATGTAAAGGCATCTTGTTATATGGAGAGGTTTCAGGACGCTGTTCAAAATCAGGTTGCTATAGTCAAGGGGGCAAGCTATGTGGGATAGAAGCCTGGTTCTTGTATTCTCCTGCAGACCCTGACTCACCACACGTGACAGAACTCCCTCCCGTAATGTGTTCCATTTAAACTCCTTGTATTTCGTGAAGCAAGTACCAAACTTCCAGTGCAGCAGCAAAAAACACCACGAAAATAGAGGATGACCATATGGCTTCACAGTCCACATGGGGAGACATTTAGCCCCCAGGGGCCACAGTTTACCTACAAAGGGAGAATTCAGCAATGCTGCCTCATGTTCATTGGGAAAAAAAGAAACAATGTCCACCAGGTCACATAGATGCAGACCCAGCTTTTATGGTCTCACTAGAAAGGAAGCTAAAGCTCCTGACAACAACATATATTTCAAGTGCCCAACCTCACAGAGAGTTTCCCAAGAAGTCTTTAGGCCAGCAGAATTCCATTTTTGTGGAGTGTTTACCCTGTCCCTTACTTTTGAAAACTCCTCTACCACTTCCAAGATTGTGAACTCCTGATTGTTTTCCATTCCAGATATGTATTCACGGAATTTCTAACTCTTTTCCTCTAATTGTTTCTTACTTGGGGCGAAGGTATTGTCAAGACATTGTTCTGGATAAGAGTGGGAAGATTTTTGTGTAGCACATATTTACATACACATTGGATACATTTTGCAATTTTTCATTCGAAATACTGAAACTCTGACACTAACCCATACCCTACTAGACTCTGACTACTAATCCTAATATGATGGAGAAAAATAACCCAAACAGAATAGAAATACAAGCAGTTCAGAGGAGGCATGGTGAATAGTTGGTCTTGCCTTTTGCATGATATAGGGTAGGAGTTATAAATCTTGTCAATTTTTTTCTTGAAATTGTTCTCCATGTGTTTTTAAAGTTAACACACATGTGAATTCCTGTCTCCCATTTTCTGTAGCCAATTCAGCACATGTATTTTTATATGCACATACAAAATCCTACCTGGAATACACGTACATTTTTGTGAGGTGGCTAACTTGGCAGATGCAAAGTATGAGAAGAAATCACTCCTCCTAAATGCTTTTGGAACTGAAAATTCAAACTATGAGTGAGCTTTTTAGTTGAGCAACATTATACATAAATCCATGTTCAGTAAAATTAATATTTTTGGATCTGTGGATGATATATATTTCATGATGAATTTTGATTGGCATATATTTTCTACTTTCCAATGTATTTGTGTGTGTGTATATATATATATATATATATATATATATATATATATATATATATATATACACACTCTAGATTTTTCAAAATATGAAATACATGTGTCTTATTATACACTCCCTAAATTCACTAATGTTCATGTATGTGGTTTTATAATCAACTTTTCATAAGATTATTTTCAGAAACATTCATCCACCTGAAATACATATTTGTTTTCTAGTACTGAAAACTTACTTCAGTGAATGGTGCAAACAAATCCTTATATTTCTACAGTAACTGACCCACTTTAACATCAATGCTAGTAGATTCCTATGGGACATGATGTGTATTTTGACGTTCAATTTTATTCAACACTGGTACATTTCTATTTCTTCAGTTTTTGTACATCATAAAATGTACATTTCATCCACAAGTTCACAAATTTAAAGACATTTGTAACACATTCAATCACTTCCTGCTTCAGAACACATATACTCCTACTTGTTTTTGACTGCTCATTTCATGAGACTTCTTTCCAAACACATTATTTTCGATTTCCATAATCAATTTTGAAGCAAAACTCACACAGAATTCATGATAAACTACAACCCTAATATTACCATTAGATGTGTAACTGGTTGGAATGAATGTATGTATATCAATATAAGATTTGCTATGTATTTTGAGATATTAATTTATTCCAATTTGTAAAGTTGGAACAAGTTATATTATTTATTCACAGTATGGTCTATTCAATCATTCTCTTTATATTCATACACACATGGTACACCTATTTGTGCCCCCAATACTAATTTATACCTCTTCAAAATATTGCTCCCAGAAATGGTGCAAGAAATACTCATGTCACCTGATCTACATATACATTTTATCACAGTAATATTCTGGCAACAAAATGCAAAGTCACACTTACGATTGTACCAAAGCCTAAATGTAATATGAGTATGGATTATAAAAATCACCCGTGTCCAGGTTGGCTAATGCTCTCAAATGTCAATCCTATTGGTGACTACATATGTGTTTCTTCCTAAGATTATATATTCAACTTCAAGCCTGCTGAAAATGTCTAATCCAATCAATCACTTTATCATTTGCGTGATTTCCTATGTCTCTATTGATATCTGCTTTCCTACATATTTTCCCCAATTCATCATTGTGACCAACTCTTCACATGTGCTGACATTTACATTTTCTCTCTACCTGAAACCCTATTGCTAAAGAACTTTTTTTTCAAATCCTATACTCACTCTTTTTTTCTAATTCTACCAACTATCTTCCTAATCCTACCAACTATCCTTTTTAGACTGGATGTTCTCTTCGACATTCAATCATCCAAGTACAAGGTCCTATACCATTGTGTATAGATTTATCTGAGACACATGTGCAGAACATAATTCAAAGCTAAGTATCCCAATCAAGGATCCAATGCCCTTCTGGGCTTCAAATCTTACCTAGATTTCTGTTTTCATACATATATTTCACCTCTATATATACTTACAAATATCGCAGGTTCCCAATACCATTATTCATCCAGCAGAATGATTCCTAACCCAAATCAAACATGTTATTAACCCTAACCATACTCTTTGCCCTCCATCTAACTTTACAGAAGAGCAGGGACAGAGTTGGTCTTACAGTACAGGAACATAAGAGATCTTCCACCTGCTGAGAACCTCAAAGGTCCTTGCAGAAATGAACCCTGGGGAAGATAGAGGAAGCTATGAAGGACCTGAGAGAGCAAAAGTCATCTTCCACGACAAACAACCTGGTCAGGATGAATGGGTGTGTCTGAAGCAATCTCTCTCTTCTTAATGTAGAGAAGATGGACCAAACCAGGCCTGTGTGGAGAGCTGCTTCCGGGTGCTATGTTTGATATACCATTCTAACTTGTGAAAGTGTCACAGGAAGTAGGGGCAGCCTCCATCTATTGGGACACTTGGAAGCAAATGTTAGGAAAAAGTGATTGCCTAGGCAGTGACCTCATTCAGTTCCAGAAGGAAGTGACCTACATCACTTTCTTGGTGATGGAACTCTCTGAACTTGGGATCCAAAAAGCCAGGCACCCAGAGGCAGTCCCAGTCCCAGTCCCAGTGGTCTCACATGATTGGATTTACCAAGGACAGAATCAGTCTTTCTTGGTAACTACTGATGTGAAGATGGCCAAATGCCAAGAGAGCTCTGAAGAGGGGCCTTTCCTGAGAAAGCAGGTAGTGGCTCACCACTGGCACCTGACAACTTCACATTGTTGGCAAGGAGACCAGATCTGAGATAGGATAGCCGATTTTGGGGGAACATAGTATGGCCCATCAGTCAGAGGACACTCCGGATAGTTACAGACCTACTTGGGGGAAGGCGGTGACTTTGTGGGTGTGCGTGTGAGTTTGTGGTTTTGTCTCATGATCTGGGAATAGGTAGGAAAGTCGCTTTGTTTGGTTTGGATTGGATCGTTTCTAGTAAGTCTTTTGATAAGGCTAGTGTTTTTATGTCTGTTTATCCCACTGTGTCTGTGGTTGTACATATTAGAAAAGAGAATGCATCAATGGATGTTTCCTGTCTTGTAGAAAGCTTCACAGCATTCATCCTGCCCAATTTATATATGGACTGTGGCTTGCCTTATAGATGGGCAACAACTACTATCTTCCTAAGTTCCTGTTTTCTTCTTGAATTCGGGACACTCTCCAGAATAGGCTCATGGTTTGGTGTCCACAATATGTACCACCTCCAGGCTCTGTGACATGGCCACGTACTGGATAGCTGAAGGGAATGGGATCATCTCAGAAAACTCAGATATCATTCGAGAAACCCTGCTTTGGGCCATTTGCTTACCTATTGTTCTGTTGCCCTGAATGTCAGAAACGTCTTTGTCTCAGTCCACCCCTTTGTGAAGCCTGAAAAAATGGTTTTCAATGGAAATTAATGGGCATCACCTGTAGCTCTTTGCTTAATTGCTTTGGAAAGGGATGTGTCTGCATCAGACTCGTGGCAATGTGTGACGCTGTTGCATAGATTCTCAGAACCTGATGGATCTAAAGAAAGATTACATGTGTGCTTCCAAAACCAAAATGGCCAAAAAAGCAGTCATTGTGGACGAAGTCTCTCGCCTTCCTCTGTAAGGTTCCTGACCTCCATCAATTGAAAATAGGGATCCTTTGTGTCAAATGAGTTCTTCAAACCCTGCAGAAGATAGCCCATAGGTGCTTGGGTTTTCTCATGATTCCAATTCACATAAAGAATATATACCCATGAGTCAGTAGGCCTCAAATTCTGGAAGCAGAGCAGTATTTATGGCAGGCCTATTTGATCACTCCTGGTTCTCAGGAAGGGTGTCCAGGCAACCCTGACTTTAGGCAAATGAGGGGCAAGGGAGGTTATTTTGTACACTGTCTTGGACTGATCCCCTCATGGAAACCTCGAACCACAGGTTATGATGAGTGTCTATATGGAAGAAGATGAGGGACTTGTGGGAGTGCTTTGGTTTTAATTGTGGTCATTTGTGTGGCGGTTGGAAGTGATGACTGGGTCTACCTGGGCTTGAACTCTGGTGTGATTCCCCTTAAAGTCTGAGTTCTGGAACTGATCTCAGAGAAATATTGCCATGAACTGTGTTCAGATTTTAGGAGGCCACGCATGGGATTCACCCTTGGAAACTGAGATCAAGGACAGGGTGGCTTTCCACAGAGCCTTGGAATCTCAGCTAGGATATCACATGATTTTATTCTGAAAGATTTGGCAGCCATAGTTGAGAATCAGAACACCCTTGGACGTCACATTGAAGACCTCAATGGGCCTGGATTCATGTGACCTTTTGAAGACTCTATGGGAAGACTTGCCTGTGAGAGTTCTCCAGAGCTTTCATTGAAATGAGCTTCCTCACCATTTAATGGTTCCTGAATGAACTGAAAACCACAGTGTCTCCAACTTCATCCATGAAAAGTGGCTAGATAAATACAATGAAATTTTTGAAATTCCAATAATCAGGTGGCACTAGAGAACCTTTGGATGTCTTGTTGCTGATCATTAGTGTACAAGAGAATGCCATGATTGACCGGGTTTCATGAAAATGGTGTAGAACAAAGATGCCAGTAAGTTGGAGCCTGCTGAGTAGTGGGCCTATTGCAGTGGTGGGCAGGTGTGTGATAATACATCTGTGGTGTGGCCATGAGGATTTGCCATTGCCTTCCAAATGGCTTGTGACTGACATTGTGCATCCAGCAGAACCTTCTATGTAAAGGCATCTTGTTACATGGAGAGGTTCCAGGGCAAAGTTCAGAGTCAGATTTCTATGTACAAGGGGGCAAGCTCTGTGAGATATAACCTGGTTGTTGCATTCTCCTGCAGACCCTGACCCACCACAAGTGAAGGAACTCCCTCCAAAACTGGGTCCCAGTTGAACTCTTTGTATTTCATGAAGCAAATACCAAACTCCCAGTGCAGCAGCACGAAACACCACGAAAAGTGGAGGATGAAAAAATGGCTTCACAGTCCACACGGGGAGACACTTAGCACCCAGTGGCCACAGTTTACCTACAAAGAGAAAATTCAGCACTGCTGCCTTATGTTCATTAGAATACAAGAAACCATGTCCTCCAGGTCACATAGATTCAAACCCATCTTTGATGGTCTCACTAGAAAGGAAGCTAAAGCTCCTTACAACAACATATATTTCAAGTGCCCAACCTCAGAGGAAGTTCCTCAAGAAGTCTTTAGGCTGTCAGAGCTCCATGTTTTTGGAGTGTTAATTGTTAGACCACGACACAAGAAAAGACCACTGACTCTAATTAAAATCATATTAAATTAATCTTATTATTTCTACCTTTAATGCTGCCTCCCCTCCCAAAACAGCCGGAACAAGACAGCAACCCCAGCGTTCCTACAGCCCAGCTTTATAGCCCAGAAAGTTACACAAAAGGGGTGTTACAGATAACAGAACTCTGACAAGCATCACACTAATGGTAGTTTAGGTTTTTTTTGCTGTCCCTACATCAGAATTCAGAGGACCATTAGAGCCTCAGAGAGGGATGTTGTCTGGCCAGAGAAGGCAAATATTTATGATGTGTCACTAAAGTTTCAGAGAGGGCTGCTATCTGGTCAGAGAGCCGGGCATGCGTGAGTTCAAGGCACGGGCAGGCATTTCAAGCAGGTTCAGAATTTGCAGTAATTTATGGTAAAGCCAAAATTACCTTTTCATGGCTTTGTGGCAAGATGGCTCTCAATTTTAATAAAAGATCAGGTTGGGTCTAACATTTCCCCCTTTTCTCTGTGTCCCTTTCAAATCTTTAATAGATTAGGGGAAGAGCACTGAGGAAATTTTAATCCCTCAGGTAAGATTCTCCAAATTTTTAGAACTTACCCAAAACCGATCTCCCTGATTTTACCAGACTTAATTAATTACTTATATTGATAGTCTACTTATCTTTCTCTCCATTGTTGTAAGAAGAGTGGCGTCAATCATTATTTCTTCTTCTAACCTGAGACAGGGTGAAGTGAGTGGGCATGGCGTGAGGGACATGAGTTGCCTTTTATAAGTCAGTTGGGGGACATGAGTTGCCTTTTAGAAGTCATTTCGGATTGAAGTCTGGTTGGGGAAGAACAGGTTGGAAAGTCATCTGGGGATGGGTTCTTCTATGAGAGAAACAAAAACCATGAGTACTGAATAAATGTTGCAGCAGCCGGAACATGTTACTGTATAGAAGTTCCCTCACCAGTCTTTAATATCCCCAGTTATCAGGACTATCAAATTAATATTTAACTTTTAGTGTTACAGTTGTCCTTCCCCATAAGATACAGTTTAACAATGTAATGTCATCTGATCTTGTAAAATCCTTTTTCTAGTATGACCTCTGCGTCTAATAGAGAAACCTTTAATTCTGTTACTCAGGGCTGGATAATCGTACTAGCAAACACCAAGCCTACCTGTGTTGGTTAGGAATATCTGCAGGCCTTAAATTAAAAATTTCTGCCTGTGGCAGCTCTTCTTGATAGTCTCTTTTTATAAGTATCAGGCATTCCTGTCTGAGAATCCTTCTTTGTAGCCTCCAGTCTTACTTATTTTGGGAGGCTAAAATAAAGTGCATACCTTAAAATATTATTATTATTATTATTATTATTATTATTATTATTATTTAAAATGCCCAGGAATGGCTGTATTTTGGTCTTAACTGTCTTTCCAAAGTGTTTAAGATGAAGCAGTCAAACGGACTTTTGTTTCTATCTATTGTTAACAGTCAGCTGAGCTTTATGGGAGTCAATTCTGGAAAAATGAGAGCACATTTTCAATTCTGCTAGTGCCATTTGCGCTAGGTGGGTCCAGGTCTTGCTTGACCATTTGGCTTCCCTCAGAAGCATCAGGGATATCTCCTTTCTCTGATGACTCTCCTCTTCATAACAAATGCACTGATTGGCTTTCTGTTCTCCAGTGGTCTCATTAATCTCCCTGATCAGGAGGTTATGTGGCTCAGAGTTGCAAAGCTCTTTAGAGAAGTCCCCTGTTCCCTGGATTCAGATTGACTCAGAGGGTAAGAGCCAAATATTGGTTTTCTTGGCCCTTTTCATTTAACTTTAATTTTAAATCCTAATCTTAAACATCCAGCAAATTAATTTTAACAGCCTTATATTAAGAGTACTGGACTTTAATGTCTATAACTTTATAATTATCTTTTTATTAATTGGGATCTGTATTATTCTGTCTGTATTGTAGGTGATGACTTATTATCTTGAATAAACCCATGTTGTGTTCTTAAAGCAACACATTTGTAAAACACTAACAGGGAATCTTTAGATAACTTATAAGAAAATTTCAACTAAAATTAACAAAAGTAAAAATACTTAGTTCGTGTAATAGCTACCCTAAATTTTTTGGCTGAGTATTACATTATATCCCCTGTTTGAGATCCTAGGAATCTTGACATTTTTTATGTTTTTAACATAACTTTAAAGAAATATTAACTGACGTACTTGTTTCATAGTCATTCTCACATATAGTAAGATGGGACACACAGCCTTATCTCAGGTAAGGCAGGGCTCTTTATAAATCTTAAGCATTTTAGTTCTAAAGCTGATCTTTATTTATTTATTTATTTATTTATTTATTTATTTTTGTTTGGGGGTCTGGGAAGATCTACTCCTTAAGAAACTAATAGTTCATACTCAGGATTGGTTTTTGGTAGGAAAAATTATGATAAACATGGATTATTAGAATTACTTTATAATTTGGAAGGGTTTCTAGAAAACAGTATCCCAGATCTGTAAGTTTCTATGTGAGGAGCCTCTAGGTCATTGTGGTGTTTGTGAACTTCCATTTTAGTGTACTGTGGCCAAGGTCAAAATGTACAGACAGTGAAGGTGTAACCCATCAACTTCATCTTCAGACACTTGCAAAATAGTTCCCAATTTCAGGTTTGGCTCTATGAGCAAGTGAATGTGCAGGTTGAGGGCTCAATCATTGGTTTTAAGAAGTATATGAACCTCTCATCAGATGATGCAGAAGAAATTGATTTAAAACAAAGTAAAGAACAGAACTGGGTCACTGTGTACCAAAAGGAGATAATATTACTCTGCTACCAAGTGTCTCTAACTAGAAATGATCAATGAAGTCATGAATTATTGAGAAGGCAGTTTTGTTTTTTTAGGTGTTTTTGTTTAGGAGTATAATCCTAAAGTATTTGTTTATATTGCTTTGATTACCCTTTTGTTATTACCAGATGACAATAATGGTATGGGGTTGTTTTTATTAAAAAGTAAAAATTAAAAGCAACATTGACAAAGTTTACATAAATTGTTTGTGGTCTCATGAACATTAGCTAACACCATATGATATCACATTTAAAACATGAATTAAAGAAAGTCTGAAAGTTTTCAACTTTTACATAGATTAGGCTCTCATTAACTTAAAAATACATTTAAATTGTTCCACAATGTAAAAAGTAACATAAAACTTTACATATCTTATTGATAACAGGTAAATAAATCTCCAATATATTTTTTTACCATACAACTTCAGAACACCAGCTTGATATAATGCTCTTTTAAAGTTTCTACCTTACAGACTTGCATACCTGTAAGATATGAAAACATTAATAGCATCACAATTACATTGATGTTTCTACATTAACCAAGTTTAGCTTTTAAATAAATGGCAGTACAATGCTCTAAAATAACAGTTCTGATTTAATAAGTTTTTTTAATTTTTATGGTTCCTTGCTCTAGAAAAAATAAAACTTAATAAACACAATGTTATGGGTAAACTTATGTTTCAAAAAATTTTTGTCTCATTAACACATGACTGATTTTTAAAACCTTATATAGAGTTTAGTAAAAACTTATACAGACCTTAGTAAATGAATCAGATTTCTAACAAAAGTACTCACGAATGAGTAATCCCATATCAAATTTACTTTACTTATTTATCAAAATATTAGAGAAATGTATTGAACAGTGTAAACCATTTTTATGTTGAAGAAAATGTTCTAGAACCAAGGCACATTAGACGTTTTGTAGATATTAATATTTTATTAGATTTTTGAACACCTAGAAAAATTTGTAAGCTTAAATTTAAAAACATTTATTTTTATCTGTTTATCCGATTTAAATTGAAACATTTAAACCACGTGAACTAAAGATCTTTGGATCCACTTTTTAAAATTTGTTTTCATGAGCGCTTTTTTTTATGAGCGCTCCTTATATATGTTAATTTGTGTATCATATATATGATATACGGATATATGTCTATATAGACAGACAACACATAACAAAATTGTGCACACATAATAACAGTAAAGGCCTTGTAGTTTTTCACAGGTTAAATATCTATTGCAATGTTTCAAAAAGT
The DNA here is from genome assembly GCF_048772815.1 of Callospermophilus lateralis. NCBI lineage: Eukaryota > Metazoa > Chordata > Mammalia > Rodentia > Sciuridae > Callospermophilus > Callospermophilus lateralis. The sequence continues at coordinate 1,394,902 of NW_027513510.1, read as the reverse complement.
CCACAGTTGGTCAAAGATAGAACTGATCAGAAAAACATTAACCTAGGTCTGTATGCTCAGAATCATGAGCTCAAAAATAATAAAGTATCTAAGGAAAACAATAAGAGTCCTAGAAAAAATGACTGGCCAGTAATTAGTAAATACCATACAATTTACTTTTTTTTTTCCGTTAGGCATCAAATCAGTCTCCTAAGCTTGCAGGCTTTTTTCATTTGCATTTCAACATGAGTCATGGCTGAGGTCTGGAAGGAGCAGGAAAAAAACTGCTATTCTGAGCAGACACCTCAGGCCTAAGGCATATTAACCATAATTTTCCGGTTGGGGTGTTGAAAATTATGATACAAGTTCAAGATACAATTCACAAAATTTTATGTCTTTACATCTTATTTTGTCAACAGATACCATACTATGGTTTACTATCCTTGTCCAAATTAATGCACTGGTACACACAGTGACATTTTCTCTGGCTACCGAATTCAAAATTGGTTAAAAAATAAAAAAGTGAATGATTGGGAAGTTACTTGTCAACTTGGAAGTAGAGTTCTTCAGTTTTCCATCCTAAGTATTTAAGTTCTCTGGCATGAATTACCTGAAATCTTAAACTAAACAATGACCTAAACCCGACTTTTAACTGCAAGATTGTGCAATGCTTCAAAAACCCATTCAGATACCAGTTTTATTATGATAAAACATCATCATTTAGACACACATTCAGCTAAGATCATTCCCAAGAAAAAATTTATAATATCAACACATTATTGCACATGTCTTAAAGGACCAGAAACAAAGACACAAGACAGACAGAAAGGAGGTAGAGACTATGGTTGTCAGACAGAATCCTTTAAACCAGAGCAGATAAGAGAAAAAATCTACTACACCAGTGGCACCACGGGGGGGACCAGATGTTTTAACAGAGGGGCAACCTGAAATGTAAAATAAAGTGTCTATATGGTGACTTTACTGAATTTAGTGTCCCCTTTTTCTTTTTCTCTTTTTTAACAAGACAGAGGTGGCATAATCCTTACAGTGCACGGAAGGAAGGAGGGTATTCCCTGAATCAACAGGGCTTTGGCAGCTGCTGGGGGTCCCTCAGTCCCTCCTTTTACTTACAGGATTAGCTCCTCTGGTTCAGTTCCACCCCAAGCAAGCTCCATCTCCTAACATTTCAGTAGACAGCTCTCACAAAGTTCTGGGGCGGAGGGGGGGTACCAAATTTGTAACTTAAAGTTCGGTTCCTGACCTAGAAGCCAATTTATACCAATTAAATAATGAGGAATGGGTTCTGAGAAAAAGAAAAGGGGAGGCTAATTGCTTTGCTTACAAAGGAGAAACACAGGGGACTCTGCCAAATGTTGTGACTCTCTTGATCTGGAGGGACAAGGGGTTTTAAAGGAGTTTCACTTGTTAACCTGGGAGATACTCAGTTCTTAGGTCCCCAGCAGGCATTGCCCTCTGCAATGGTTGTGCTCCAGGCAGCCAGCTAGGGGCTTCTATCATCCTGCTAAACAAAGGGGGGTAAAGTTCATCGCAGTTCCTTAAAACACAGTTCAAACGGGTGTCAGGCTTACTCTCTTTATTACCCATTTTCACGTCCAATATCCTTAAGTTTTTACAACCAAAATCACACAACAAAATGAACAAAAGCAAACAAACAAACAAAAAAAATAGAACGCAGAACAAAACACACACACACACACACACACAAAAAGAAAAACAGAAACCCGGCGCCTAAACAGAAAAACAGTGGTACAGTGCAACATCTTGCTTAAGCTCCAGGGTAGGAGCGCGTGCGTGCCCATCGGCACCTCTCTACACTTCCAGAGGAATTTCCTACAGAACAGAACAGAGGACAGAACGATTCTTGTTACTGTCCTGGACAGGAGTATATGTGAGCCTCCCCAGGCCACATCTCTGTCATCAGAAGAGATCTCCCTTAACCGGATATCAGATGTTATAAAGGCGCCACTTACCTATGGAGGCCTCCTCCATCAGGTGCTTGCTAATAGTTTTAGTGCAGAGGTTCACTGCAATGCTCCCGGGACTAAAGGCTCTCTTCCTAATATAGAGAAGATGGACCAAACCAGGCCTGAGTGGAGAGCTGTTCCTTGGTGCCTATGGTTGATATACCATCCTAATTTGCGAAAGTGCCACAGAATGTAGGGTCAGCGTCCTTTTCATGGTACTCTTGGAAGCAACTGTTTGGACAACGTGGTTGCCAAGGCAGTGACCTCATTCAGTTCCTGAAGGATGCGACCTCACCTCACTTCCTTGGTAATGGAACTCTCTGAACTTGGGATCCAGGAAGCCAGGCACACAGAGCCAATCCCAGTCCCAGTCCTAGTGGTCTCACTTGCTTCGATTTAGCAAGGACAGAGTAAGTCTTTCTTGGTACCTACTGATGTGAGGATGGCCAAATGCCAGGAAAACTCTGAAGAGGGGCCTTTTTTGAAAAAGCAGGTAGTGGCTCACAGCTGGCTCCTGACCACTTCACAGAGTTGGACAAGGAGACCAGATCTGAAACAGGACAGGCCATATCGGGGGAACACAGTATGACCCAGCAGTCAGAGGACACTCTGGAGACTGAGAGACCTACTTGGGGGAAGGAGGTGACTTTGTGGGTGTGGATGTGTGTTTGTGGTTTTGTCTCATGTTCAGAGAATAGGTAGGAAAGTCGGTTTGTTTGGTTTGGAGTGAACTGTTTCTAGTAAGTTGTTGGACAAGGCGAGTGTTTCTATGTCTGTGTATCCCACTGTGTCCGTGGTTGTAGATATTAGAAAAGAGAATGCATCAATGGATGTTTCCTGTCTATTAGAAAGCTTCCCAGCATTCATCCTGCCCAATTAATGAATACTCTAGGGCTTGCCTTATCAATGGGCAACACCGGCTATCTTCCTAAGTTCCTGTTTTCTTCCTGAATTCTGGCCACTCTCCAGAATAGACTCATGCTTTTGTGTCCACGATATGTAGCACCTCCAAGCACCGTGACATGGACATGTACTGGATAGCTGAAGGAATTGGCAAGAATCTCAGAAAACTCAGATACCAGTGTGACCAGGATAGTCTCAGTGGAGAAACCCTGCAATTGGCCTTTTTATTACCTATTGTTCTGTTGCCCTGAATGTCAGGAAGGTCTTTGCCTCAGGCCACGCCTTCGAGATTCCTGAAGAAAAGAGTTTTCAAACGGAAATGAATGGGCATCACCTGTGGCTGTTTGCTTAATTCCTTTGGAAAGGGATGTGTCTGAATCAGCCCTTTGGCCCTGTGTGAGCCTAGAGCTTAGATTCTCAGCACCTGATGGATCGTAAGAAAGATCCCATGTGTGGATCCAAATCAAAATGGCCCAAAATCAGTCATTGTGGATGAAGTCTCTCGCATTCCTCCATAAGGTTCTTAACCTCCCTCAAGTGAGAATAGGGAACAAATGGGTCAAATGAGTTATTCAAAGCCCTGCAGATGCTAGCCCATAGGTTCTTGGGTTTTCTTATGAATCCAATTCAAATAAAGAATCTAAACCGACAGTCAGTAGGCCTCAAATTGGAGAACAGAGCTGTGTTAACGGCAGGCATATTTGATCACTCCTGGTTCACAGGAAGGGTGTCCAGGCCACCCTGACTTTTGGTAAATGAGGGGAAAGGGAGCTTACTTGGGACACTGTCTTGTGCTGCGCCTCTCATGGAATCCTCCTGCCAGAAGTTATGATGAGTGTCTATATGGAAGAAGATGAGTGTCATGTGAGAGTGTTTTGGTTTTAACTGCGGTCATTTGTGTGGAAGTTGGAAGAGATAACTGGGTCCAACTTGGCTTGCACTTTGGTGTGATTCCCCTTAGAGACTGTGTTTTGGAACTGACCTCCGAGAAGGTACAAGGTCCTATGACATTGTATATCCATATTTCTGGGACATCTCTACAGAACGTAATTCAATGCTAAGTATACCAATCAAGGGCCAAATGAACTTCTGGACTTCAAATCTTAACTAGATTTCTGTTTTCATATTTATATTGAAAGGTTAATAAAATAGATACTTGTCATTTCCTGTTTTTCTGTATGCTTAACAAAACACCATTGAAATCTTGAGAACTGTTTACTATTCTTGTTCCCAGAATGTGCTGTCCCAAACTGCCAAACTGCAGAATGTACTCCATCAACCAGTTGCTCGCAAACTGACACTCGCCATTACCCATCAATAAATTTCTCTCCCTGCCCTCTCCAAGAAAAATATATAACCATTTCTTAAGCTGTTCTCAGGGCTCTCTGCTCTGTTCAAGTTATCTCTGAGCCCTTCATGCCGGACTCCCAATAAACCCTTTGCTGTTGCATGAGACAGTCTCTTAGTGGTCTCTGCCGCAGATGCTCGCCCAACCTTTACATCTGGTGGCCCTAGCAAGATCCGGAAGCTGCAGACAAAATACCCCCAACGGGCTCCTCTGGGGGTAAATAAGGCCCATCTTTCTCGTTTCAGGCTTCAGGTTAGGGTATGGCAAAACGGCTATTGGTAAAGAGCGTGAGCTCTCTCCCATGGTGGCTGACACACATGTCACAGAGCCACAGGCCATGTCCCTGGGCGATAGACTCTGGAAATCGTGGAACAATAGTCTCCTCGACTCAGTGATATTTTGTTTCTGATTCGGTATTGCCAGCCCTTCAGGTTTTGCCGACTAGTCAGTCCTGGGCTCAGTATTGGACGTCCATTGCCTGTCTTTATTGTCTTGTCTTGTCTGTGTTGTGTGTCGTTGCTTTCAGTGTCTGTGTATATTTCATTATGGGACAGATCATTTCAATGCCTCTGTCCCTGACCCTTAATCACTGGACCAAAATCTGCTTAAGGGCTCAGAATCTTTCTTTTTCAGTAAAACGCCATACCTGGCAGATTCTGTGTCTCAGAATGACCCACCATTGCAGTCGGATGGCTCCTAGAAGGATCTTTCAACTTCGCACTTATTTGAAAAGTCCGAGATATTGTCTTTCAGCAGGTGCCACATAGACATCCAGATCAACAGCCATATATCTTAACTTGTCAGTACCTCTACAAATCTCCTCCTCCATGGGTCAAGCCTTTCCTTGTCCCTGCACCTGCTCCTACTCCTTCCCCCACGATTCTATCTCAACCTCTCTGCTCCTCCTCCTCCACCCTCTGTTCTCTCTGAGTCTCAAGACTCTACTGGACTCACCACCCCCTCCTTATCATCTGCCCTCGTCTAACAACCCCTAACAACCTCTAAGTGATTCCCCTTCTGCTGACTCAGCCTCTCCACCATTCGAGGAAGCTAGGCTGGCCCAGCGTCATCCAGATGACTGTCCTGCGGCACACACAGCCCCTCCTTCCCTGGAGGAAGCTGGCCCGGCTAAAAGAACTCAGAAAACTCACCGACGTTTTCACACCTGCCTACTTGAGGTGACTGCCAACACCACCTAGCGACTCTCTTCATGACAGAGCAATGAGAGAAAAATCTCCTGGAATGTAGAAAAAAATATCCTCAGACCTGATGGGCGACCAACACAACTTCCCAACATAATCAAAGCTGGCTTCTCCTTAAACCCACCCAACTGGGACCCCAACACCTTTGAAGATAGGGAGCATCTGTTCAATTATAGCCAGGCTCTAACAGCGGGTCTCCAAGTGGCCGCTGGGTGACCAACTAATTTGGCCATGGTAAGAGAAATTATTCAAAGGCCTGATGAATCTCCATTTATGTTTCTAGAGAGAATCATGGAGGCATATAAGAGATATACTCCTTTCGATCCTCAGGCAGCAGATTAAAAGGCATCTGTCACGATGGCCTTAATTGAGCAAGCTGCCATGGATATTAAAAAAAAAATTAAAAGAGAGATTTTGTCAAAGAAGCCAAGAAAGTATACTATAAGAGAGAAACAGAGAGAAAGAAAGGGAGCAAAGGGAGGATGAGAGAACCAAAAGACAGACTAAGGCATTGACTAAGGTCCTGATCACAACAAGAAAGAGGCCAGAAATTAAGACATAGGGTGACAGGAAGGGCCCATGCCAGAGGCCACTCCTGGCCTCAGATCAGTGTGCCTACTCTAAAGAAAAAGGTTACTGGGCCATAGAGTTCCCTATAAAGAGACAGTCACGCCAGCTGGCCATTCTGACTCTGGAGGATGACTAAGAAAGTCAGGGCTCAGATCCCATCCCCTAGCTCAGGGTAACTTTTGAAGTGGAGGGGACTCCAGTAAACTTTGAAGTGAATACAGGAGCAGTATACTCAGCCCTTAAGGCCCCATTGGGCCCTCTATCAAATAAAAGGTCTCTAGTTCAAAGGGATGATGACAGTAAATATCGGGCTTAGACAACTAAGAGGACCATGGACCTGGGGAAAGGAAAAATCCATCACTCCTTTCTAGGAATCCCAGAATGCCTGGACCCATTGATGGGCAGAGATCTGCTCATCAAGCTCCGGGCCAAAATAACTTTTAACCATGAAGGCCCCCAAATGAAATTTCTAAATACTTCAGCAAAAACTCCTATAGTCACGGCTTTAACTATATTAGTAGAAGATGAACATCCACCATTCACATGCCCCAAGTCTGATCAAACAGGCAAGCTACCCCAAAAATGGATAACAGATTACCCAGATGCCTGGGCAAAAACTGCTGGGTTAGGCCTGGCCGTGAAACAATCTCCAATAACAGTGGAGTTAAAAACCTCAGTCTCCCCAGTCAATGTCAAATAATATCCTCTAAGCAAAAAAACTGAAGGTGGGATAAGGCCCCATATTCAGAAATATCTGGCATTAGGGGTCCTAAGGCCCTGTCAATTGGCCTGGAACACTCCCCTGCTACTAGAAAAAAAAAGCCAGGGAGCGGGAACTATCGCCCCATTAAAGAGCTAAGAGAGATCAACAAAAGAGGGCAGGACATTCACCCCACGGTACCTAATCGGTACAATCTGCTTAGCACTCTGAACCCTGAGGGGAAATTATATACTGTTCTGAACTTAAAAGATGCTTTCTTTTGCTTGCCTCTGCATAAAGATAGTCAGTTGCTGTTTGCTTTCTGGTGGGTAGACCCAGAAACCAAAACGTCTGGTCAACTAACTTGGACTAGACTCCCACAGGGGTTCAAAAACTCCCCCACTCTCTTTGATGAAGCCCTCCACAGAGATCTCAACAACTTCAGAACTACGCACCCTGAATTCACCCAGCTTCAATACGTGGATGTCCTGCTACTGGCAGCCAACACCAAGGAAAACTGTGAGTCTGGGACCCAAGCACTATTATATGAGCTTGCTCAACTCGGGTATAGAGTTTCGACCAAAAAGGCCCAAATTTGCTAGCATGAAGTAATCTTCCTGGGCTATTCCCTTAGGGGCAGTAAACGATGGCTCACTGAGCCCAGAAAACAAACCATTATGTAGATACCACCCCCATCTTACAGCAGACAACTCAGAGAATTTCTTGGGACTGCTGGCTTTTGCAGGTTATGGATACCTGGGTTTGCGTCCTTAGCTGCTCCATTATACCCGCTGTTAAAGGAAGATGCCCAATTCCAATGAAACCCTGAGGACCAGGAAGTTTTTGATAACATCTAAGGACACTGACACTGAACGCCTCAACTTCACTGAGCTCAGCCTGCAATTAGAGCAAGCCCTACACTACGTTAAAAATGTACATCAACTCACTCACCTTGGTTCAAAGAAACTGCAGGCATTACTGTAAGATTAAGAACAGAGTTTTCCACTAACCATCTCACAGTGAAAGGCAATAACTGAACGGGTAACAAAAGCCTGTCGGGTCCGTCAATTGGGTAATGCTTACCCTTCCAAGTTTCCTAGAGGAAAGCACCTATGAGGAACCAGACCAGGACAATTCTGGGAAGTGGACATTACTAAAATTAAGCCAGCAAGGTATGGACTTAAATATCTCCTAGTCTTTGTAGATACATTTTCAGGATGGATTGAAGCCTTACACACACACACACACAAAAAAAAAAAAAAAAAAAAAAAATACGGCGCAAATGGTTTTCAAGAAGATCCTGAAAGATATTTTTCCAAGATACGATCTGCCTAATGGACTGATAATGGATTGGTTTTCATGGCCCAGGTAAGTCAGGTGTTAACCAGGACCCTGTGGATTAATTGGAAGTTACATTATGCTTATATACCCCAGAACTCAGGACAGGTAGAAAAAATAAATAGAACCATTAAAGAGACCTTAACGGCCCCCTTAGGGACCTGGTGACTATCTCTCCACCCAGACATTTTTCAGCTCGGTATAGGTCTTTCCTATTGAGACATGCCTGATGAAGAGGATCTCACTAAAATTCCATTAAATCCCTTCCGTACCATAGATAATTGAAACAAACATTATGGATGCAGGGACACGCGAGCCAGATGCAGGTTGGCTAGCCTATATTACTATGTATGCCCTGCAGACTATCAAAGCGACAAACAGCCATGGCTGTGTGGGGGGAAAAGCCGACTTCTTGTGTAAGTCATGGGGATGTGAGCATACAGGGGCTGCCTGGTGGAACCCAAACTCCTCATCAAATTCAGTACACAGCATTGGCCATATTACCAATTAGACAACCAAAAACTATGGCCCCCAGAGGGTTCTCTAGATCCTCAAATTCTGCATGACATTTTTAACTTCGGCAAGTGCTCAAAAGGGGAAAATTCCCCTATGTGGAATCCTTTTTCCTCCTTCGCTCACATCCTGTACTATGCTTCCCCAATATTTCCTCACCCTCAGCCTTCTGCTCTAGACTCTCTGCTTTCACTCCCACCTCAGCAACCTGATTTCTCCCCTCCAATTACTAGATCAAAAACCCAAACCTCCGCTGGATCTCAGAACATTGTCCCCTTGCTGAGGAAGCAGGTACCGAGGTACCCCTCCACCCACTCCTCTCTTTTCCTGTCAGTGTCTGCACTAGGTCCCACCAAGTCCTCTAGCAAGCTTAGCCAAAGCTCAAACCAGCTGAGAAGAGCCCTCAGACCCCTATCCAAGATGTAATGAAAATGACCTTTAAAGTTGATTTGTCATCACTGAAAACAGGTTTCTAAGAATTTAAAGTCCCTCACAGGCTTTTTGGAATACTCACTCCCGTCTTCCCCTCTGCTCTACCTGTTCTACTGCTCAAGTTTTTGTTCTAGGAAAATCCCAAACCCCTTTCCCATTATTCTTTGGCATCTCTCCTTCCTCATTCTCAGATCCACGGAGCTGCTCTCAGCATCGCCTTCCCTGTCATCCCCCTCTGTACCAGGTCCACAGAAATGTCTTAAATGACCTTCTCCAGAAGTCTTTACCAAGGCTTACTTTAGGGCTTTCAGCAAAAGAGTCCCTCTGAAAAAGTTCAATGGAGATAAACTTCCACTCTTCATGTTGCCCTGTTCTACTTGGCCACTGGCTGGAAAAATCACCTCCCCTAAGCTAGACATCGCCTTACCAGTTTTTCACAAAATATGTGAACAAGGACTCTGGCCTTGAGCTGGGGCTTCAGAGAGATTGCTACATTTCTAAGATAAAAAAGTTACCAACTGGGCTCCATGGTGACAGCTGGCAAGGAGGAAAAAAAAGAGACAAAAAAGCTCTCCCATTCCAAGGTGTAATTGAAAAGTTAACGTGCACAGAACAGAGGGAAAAAAAAAACAGAAACAAAACCTGATTTGTGTGAATTTCTGCAGACTGTGAACTTCTGAGCCCCTTCCCTTACATGTTGGGTACAAATACTAAAACTACCAAAACTTGGGGTTCAGGGGATTAATTGATTACAACAGAAGCAATGCCCTCTCAATACGGATGCAAACAAATAAAACTCCTTTCCTGTCTTTGGTGCTATCTTAGGTGCCTTTCCTTGTCCGTCTCTACAACAGTATAATTCTATACACTTTAACATTATTTATGTTTTCATAAAGTGGTCAATATTTGCGATTAATTATGTAATGATGCAGATGTTTTCCAGAGTGCTCTATCAGGACGCAGGTTCATTTAAAGATCAAATAGGGGGGGGGCATACAACCCGGTTCCACCGGGAACCTGTATTCCTCACTTTAGCCATCCTATTAGGAATAATAGTTGCTGAAGGGGTGGGCACAGGAACAACTGCCCTAGTCCATGAGACACAACAAAGACACAATTAGAAGCAGAAATAGACCAAAGCTTAAAGACATTAAAAACCGACATCACAGCTTTACAGGAATTTTAACCTCTCTCTCTCTGAAGTTGTTTACAGAGCAGGCGAGTGTTGGACCTCCTCTTCATGAGAGAAGGGTGCCTTTTTGCTTGCATTGAGGAAAGAATGATGTTTTTTATGCCGACAATACTGGAGTTGTAAAAGAATCTATGAGTAAATTAAGAAAATTACTTGAAGAGTGTCAAAGAAAGACAGAGGCCCCCAAAGGGAGGTTTGAGTCTTGGTTCACATAGTCCACCTAGTTAACTACACTTTTATCCACCCAGGCTGGTCCATTAATAATTCTCATATTATTGTTAACTGTAGGACCCTGTTTGCTCAACCATGTAGTTTCTCTTCTCACCCAAATTGAACCTGTTATTAACCCTAACCATACACTGTTCTCTCAATCTAATTTTACAGAAGAGCGGGGACAGAGTTGGTCTTAAAATACAGGAATATAGAGGATCTTCCACCTGCTGAGAACCTCAAAGGTCCTTGAAGAAATGATCCCTGGAGAAGATGTAGTCAACTATGAAGGACCTGAGAGAGCAAAAGTCTTCCATGGCAAACAACCTGCTCATGATGAAGGGATGTGTCTGAATCAGCCACTCTCTTCTTAATGTAGAGAAGATGGACCAAAGCAGGGATGTGTTGAGAGCTTCTCCTGCATGCCAATGGGTGACATACCATTCTAACTTGTGAAAGTGTCACAGAAAGTAGGGGCAGCCTCCTTCTCATGGGAACCTTGGAAGCAACTGTTAGGACAAAGTTGTTGTCAAGGCAGTGACCTCATTCAGTTCCTAAAGAAAGTGACCTCACCTAACTTCTATGGTGATGTAACTCTCTGAACTTGGAATCCAGGAAGCCTGGCACCCAGAGCTAGTCCCAGTCCCAGTCCCAGTTGTCAAACTTATTTTGATTTACCAAGGACAGACTCAGTCTTTCTTGGGACCTACTGATGTGAGGATGGCCAAATGCAAGAAAAGCTATGAAGAGGGGGCTTTCCTGAGAAAGCAGGCATTGGCTCACCACTGGATCCTAAAAACTTCACAGAGTTGGCCAAAAAGACCAGATTTGAGTAAGAACAGGCCATTTCCTGGAACATAGTATGGCCCACCAGTCAGAGGACTCTCCGGATAGTCACAGACCTACATGGGGGAAGGAGGTGCCTTTGTGATGTGGGTGTGAGTTTGTGGTTTTGTCTCATGTTCTGAGAATAGGTATGAAAGAAGGTTTGTTTCTTTTTTGGAGTGAACGGTTTCTAGTAAGTCGTTTGACAACGCGAGTGTTTCTATGTCAGTGTATCCCACTGTGCCCGTGGTTGTAGACATTAGAAGAGAGAATGCATCAATGAATATGTCCTGTCAGCTAGAAAGCTTCCCAGCATTCATCCTTCCCAATTTATTAATGGACTGCAGCTTGCCTTATTGATGGGCAACACTTACTATCTTTCTAAGATCCTGTTTTCTTCCTGAATTCTGGCCACTCTCCAGAATAGGCTCATGGTTTTGTGTTTAAGATATGTACAACCACGAAGCTCTTTGAAATGACCATGTACTAGATAGCTAAAGGGAATGGCGAGCATCTCAGAAAACTCAGATATCAGTGTTACCAGTAAAGTCTCAGTGGAGAAACCCTGCTTGGGGCCTTTTGATTACCTAATCTTCTGTTGCCCTGAAAGTCAGGAAGGTCTTTTCCTCAGGCCACCACTTTGTGAAGCCTGAAGAAAACAGTTTTCAAATGGAAATGAATGGGTATTACCTGTGGTTCTTTGCTTAATTGCTTTGGAGAGGATGTGTCTGAATCAGCCTATTTGCCCTGTGTGAGGCTGTGGCTTAGATTCTCACCTTCTGATGGATATAAAGAAAGATCCCATGTGTACATCCAAGACCAAAATGGCCACAGAGCAGTCCTTGTGGATGAAGTCTCTCGCCTTCCTCTGTAACTTTCCTGAACTCCATCAAGTCAGAATAGGGATCCTTTGGGTCAAATGAGATCTTCAAAGCCCTGCAGGGGCTCGCCCATGGTTGCTTGGGTTTTCTCAAGACTCCAATTTACATAAAGAATCCAAACCCCACAGTCAGTTGACCTCAAATTGAAGAAGTGGAGCAGTATTAATGGGAGGCCTATTTGATCTCTCCTGGTTCACAAGAAGGGTGTCCATGCCACCCTGAATTAGGCAATTTAGGTGCAAGAGAGCTTATTTTGGACACGGACTTGAGCTGTGCCCCTCATGGAAAACTCTAGCCACAGGTTATTATGTGTGTCTATATGGAAGAAAATGAGCGCCACGTTGGAGTGTTTTGGTTTAAATTGTGGTCATTTGGGTGGCGGTTAGAAGAGATGACTTGGTCCACATGTGCTTGAACTCTGGTGTGATTTCCTTAGAGACTGAGTTCTGCAACTGAACTCAGAGAAGTATTGCCATGAATAGTGTTGAGATTTTAGGAAGCCAGGCATGAGTGTCGCCCTTGGAAACTGAGTTCTAGGCCCAGGGTGGCTTTCCACAGAGCACTGGGCCTCTCAGCCAGGATACCACATGATTTTATTCTGAAAGACTTGGCACCCATCGTTGAGAGTCAAAACTCATATGGACCTCACATTGTAGAGCTAAATGAGCTAAACATCATGTGATCTTTTCACCATTCTTTGGGAAGCCTTACCTGTGAGTGTTCTCAAGAGCTTTCATTGAAATGAGCTTCCTAACCATTTAATGGTTCCTGAATGAATTGAAACTCACAGTGCCTCCAACTTCATCCTTGAAAAATGGCTAGATAAATGCCATGAAATTTTTGAAATTCCCATCACCAGGTGGCACTGGAGAACCTTTGGATGACCTGTTGCTGGTCATGAATATTTCAGTGTCTTGTTTTACTGGGTTTCATGTAAATGGTGTAGAACAGAGATGTCAGTAAGTTGGACTCTGTTGAGTAGTGGGCCTAGAGCAGTGTTGGGCAGGTATGTGATAAAACATCTGTGGTGGGTCCATGTGGATCTGTCATTGGCTTCCAAATGGCTTGTGACTGACATGGCACAGCCAGCAGAACCTTCTGTGTAAAGGCAACTTGTTATATGGAGCGATTTCATGACATTGTTCAGAATCAGGTTGCTATGGTCAAGGGGTCAAGCTATGTGGGATAGAAGCCTGGTTCTTGTATCATCCTGCAGACCCTGACCCACCACACGTGACAGAACTCCCTCTTGCACTTTGTCGCAGTTGAACTCCTTGTATTTCGTGAAGCAAATACCAAACTCCCAGTGCAGCAGGAAGAAACACCACAAAATGGAGAATGACCATATGGCTTCACAGTCCACACTTGGAGACACTAAGCCCCAGTGGCCACAGTTTACCTACAAAGAGAGAATTCAGCACTGCTGCCTCGTGTTCATTGTAAAATAAGAAACTTTGTCCTCCTGGTCACATAGATGCAGACCCAGCTTTGAGGGTCTCACTACAAAGGAAGCTTAACTCGTGACAACAACCTATATTTCAGTGCCCAACCTCAGTGGCAGTTTCTCAAAAAGTTTTAGGCAAGCAGAGCTCCATGTTTGTGGAGTGTGTACCCTGTCCTTATTTTTGGAAACTCCTATTCCACCTCCAAGTTTGTGCACTCTTGAGCATTTTCCATTCCAAAAATGTAATCACAGATTTTGTAACTCTTCTCCTCTAATTGTGTCTTACTTGGGGCGAAGGTAATGTCAAGGCATGGTTCTGGATGAGACTGGGAAGATTTATTGTAGCACATATTTGCATACACATTGGATTAATTTTCCTATTTTCCATTCGAAATTCTGAATCCCTGACACTAACCCATATTCTACTAGACTCTGACTACTAATCCTAATATGATGAAGAAAAATAACCCAAACAGTACATAAGTACATGCAGTTCAGAGTTCGACTTGCCATTTGCATGATAAAGGGTAGGTGTTATAAATTTAGTCAATTTTTAATTGAAATAGTTCTCCATGTGTTTTCAAAGTTAACAAATATGTGAATTACTGTCTCCCATTCTCTGGAGCCTATTCAGCACATGTATTTTTATATGCACAAATAGAATCCTGCGTGATATCACACGTACATTCTTGTGAGTTACATGACTTAGCAGATACAAAGTGTGAGAAGTGACCACTCCTCCTAATCCCTGTTGGAACTGAAAATTCAACCTATGGGTGAGCTTCCCAGTAGAACAACATTATACATAAACCCATGTTAAGTAAAATGAATGTTTTTGCATCTTTATGATATATATTTCATGATGAATTTCGATTGGCATATATATTGCTACTTATTAATGTCTCTGTTCATGTGTGTGTGTGTGTGTGTGTGTGTGTATATATATATATATATATATATATATATATATATATATATATATATATTCTCCAGATTTTAAAAAATATGAAATATATGTGTCTTATACACAATCCCTAAATTCATTCATGTTCATGTATGTGGATTAATAATCAACTTTTCACAAGATTATTCTTAGAAATATTCATCCACCCGAAATACATATTTGTTTCCTAGTACTGAAAACTAACTTCAGTGAAAGGTGCATACAAATCCTAATATGTCTACATTAACTGACCCAGTTTAAAATCAATGCATGTAGGTTACTATGGAACATGATGTGTATTTTGACATTAATTTTTATTCCACACTGGTACATTACTATTCCTTCAGTTTATGTACATCATAGAATATATATTTTATTCACTAGTTAGCAAATTTATAGGCATTTGTTTCACTTTCAATCACTTCCTGCTCCAGAACACATGAATTTCTCTACGTTTCTTCAGTGGTCTATTCATGAGGCTTTTTTTCCAAATACATTTTTTTCGATTTCCATAATCAATTTTGAAACAAAACTCACAAACCCTTCATGATAAACCATAACCCTAAGATGATCATTAGATATATAACTGGTTGGAATGAATGATTGTATATCAATATAACATTTCTTATATATTTTCAGATATCTATTCAATCCATTATTTAAAGTGGATCCAGTTATATTATTTATTCACAGTATGGTCTATTCATGCATTATGTGTATATTCATAGAAACAGGGTACACATCTTTGTACGACCATACTAATTTATAAGTCTTCAAAATATTGCTCCACGAAATGGTGGAAGAAATACTCATGTCACCTGATCTACATACACATTTTATCACAGAAATATTCTGGACACCAAAAGCAAAGGTCACACTTACAATTGTACCAAAGCCTAAATAGAAAGTGAGCATGGATTACTAAAAACATCCATGTCCAGGTTGCCTAATGCTCTCAAATATCAATCCTATTGGTGACTACATATTTGTTTCTTCCTAAGATTATCTATTCAACCTCAAACCTGTTGAAAATGTCTAACCCTATCACACAATTTATACTTTGCTTGATTTCCTAATGTCTCTATTAATATCTGCTTTCCTACATGATTTCCCCAGTTCATCATTGTGACTGACTCTTCACATGTACTGACATTTACATACACTCTCTACCCGAAACCCTATTGCTAAAGAACTTTTGGTCCAAATCCTATACTCACTCTTCTTTCTAAACCTACAGACTACCTTCCTAATCCTACCGACTATCGCTTTTTGACTGGATGTTCTCTTCAACATTCAATCATCCAAAGTACAAGGTCCGATGCCAGTGTATATTGATTTATTTGAGACATCTGTGCAGCACATAACTCAAAGCTAAGTATCCCACTCAAGTCCCCAGTGCCCTTCTGGACTTCAAATCTTACCTAGATTTCTGCTTTCATAGTTATATTTCACATATATACTCTTGTAAATATCACAGGTTGCCAATGCCATTATTCATCCCGCAGAATGATTCGTAACCCAAATCAAACCTATTATTAACCTTAACTATACACTGTTCCTTCAATATAACGTACAGAAGAGCAGGGACAGAGTGGGTCTTACAATATAGGAATGTAGATGATCTTCCACCTGCTGAGAACCTAAAAGATCCATGGAGAAATGATCCTTGGAGAATATGCAGGCAGCTATGTAGGACCTGAGAGAGCAATAGTCATCTTCCATGGCAAAAAACCTGGTCAGGGTGAATTGATGTGTCTGAATCAGCCTCTGTCTTCTTAAAGTAGAGAAGATGGACCAATCCAGGCCTGTGTGGAGAGGTGTTCCCGGATGCCTATGGTTGATATACCATTCTAACTTCTGAATGTGTCACAGGATGTTGGGGCAGCCTCCATCTCATGGGAACCTTGGAAGCAACTGTTAGGACAAAGTGGTTACCGAGGCAGTGACCATATTCAGTTCCTGAAAGAAGTGACCTCACTTCACTTCCTTGGTGATGTAATTCTCTGAACTTGGGATCCAGGAAGCCAGGCACCCAGAGTCAGTCTCACTCCGAGTCCCAGTGGGCTAACTTGTTTGCTTTTCCCAAAGACATAGTCAGTCTTTCTTGGTACCTACTGATGTGAGGATGGCCAAATTCCAGCAGAGCTCTGAAGAGGGGCCTTTCCTGAGAAAGTAGGTAGTGGCGAACCACTGGCTCCTGACAACTTCACAGAATTGGCCAAGGAGACCAGAACTGAAACAGGACAGGACATTTTTGGGGAACATAATATGGCCCACCAGTCAGAAGACACTCCGGATAATCACAGACCTACTTGGGGGAAAGAATTGCCTTTGCCATTGTAGGTGTGAGTTTGTGTTTTTTTCTGATGTTCTGAGAATAGCTAGGAAAGGTGGTTTGTTTGGTTTGGAGTGGACTATTTCTAGTAAGTCGTTTGACATGGTGAGTGTTTCTATGTCTTTGTATTCCACTGTATCCGTTGTTGTAGACATTAGAAAAGACAATGCATCAATGGATGTGTTGTCTCTAGTTGAAAGCTTCGCCGCATTCTTACTGCCCAATTGATGAATGGACTGCAGCTTGCCTTATGGATGGGCAACATCTACTATCTTCTTAAGTTCCTGTTTTCTTCGTGTTTTCCAGCCACTCTCCAGAATAGGCTCATGGTTTTGAGTCCCAGATATGTAACACCACAAGGCTCTGTGACATGGCCATGTACTGGAGAGCTTAAGGGAATGGGAGCATCTCAGAAAAATCAGATATCAGTGTGACCAGTAAAGTCTCAGTGGAGAAACCCTTCTTTGGGCCATTTGCTTACTTCTGTTTCTATTACCCTGAATGTCAGGAAAGACTTTGCCTCAGGCCACCCTGTTGTGTAGCCTTAAGAAGACTGTTTTCATATGGAAATGAATGGACATCACCTGTGGCTCTTTGCTTAATTGCTTTGGAATGGAATGTGTCTTATTCAGCCTCTTGTCCTTAAATGAGGTTGTGGCTTAGATTCTCAGCACCTGATGGATCTAAAGAAAGATCCCATGTGATTTCAAAACCAAAATGACAAAAAAAGAAGTCATTGTGAATGAATATTTTTGCCTTCTTTTTTTATGTTCCTGACCTCCATCAAGTGAGAATAGGGATCCTTTGGGTCAAATGAGTCTTTGAAATCCCTGCAGAGGCTAGCCCATATGTGCTTGGGTTTTCTCATGACTCCAAATCACATCAAGAATTTATAGGCTTCAGCCAGTAGGCCTCAAATTGGAGAAGCTGAACACTTTAACAGCAGGAATATTTGATCACTCCTGGTTCACAGGAATAGTGTTCAGGCCACCATGTTTTTAGGCAAATGAGGGGCAAGTGAGCATATTTTGGACAATACCTTGTGCTCATTGAAACCTCCAGCTAGAGGTTATGATGAGTGTCTACAAGGAAGAAGATTATGGCCCTGTGGGAGTGATTTCATTTTAATTTTGGTAATTTTTGTGGCAGTTGGAAGGGATGACTGGGTCCACCTGGGCTTGAACTCTGGTATGATTTACCCTTAGAGACTGAGTTCTGGAACTGACCTCAGAGAAGTATTGCCATGAATTGTGTTGGGATTTTAGGAGGCCACGCATGAGACTCACTCTTGGAAACTGAGATCTAGGCCTAGGGTGGCTTTCCACAGAGGCCTGGGAATCTCAGCCAGAATATCACATGATTTTATTCTGAAAGACTTGGTAGCCATAGTTGAGAGTCAAAACACACATGGACCTCACATTGTAGACGTCAATTGGCCTGGCTTCATGTGACCTGTTGGCAACTCTTTGAGAAGCCTTGACTTTAGAGTTCTCCAGAGCATTCATTGAAATGAGCTTTCTCAACACTTAACGGTTCCTGAATGAATTGAAACCCACAGTGCCTCTAACTTCATCCTTGAAAACTTGCTAGATAAATACCATAAAATTTTGGAAATTCCCATGACCAGGTGGCCCTGCAGAAACGTTGGATGTCCTGTTGCTGATCATGTGTATACCAGAAAGTGCCTTGTTTGACTGGGTTTCATGAAAATGGTGTAGAATACGAGATGCCAGGAATTTGGAGCCTGCTGGGTAGTGGGCCTAGAGCAGTGGTGGGCAGGTGTGTGATGAAACATCATGGTGGGGCCATGTGGATCGGCTATTGGCTTACAAATGGCTCGTGACTGATATGGCGCAGCCCCCATTCCCTTGTATGTAAAGGCATCTTGTTATATGGAGAGGTTTCAGGGCAATGTTCATAATCAGGTTGCTATGGTTATTGGGACAAGCTATGTGGGATAGAAGCCTGGTTGGTACATTCTCCTGCAGACGCTAACCCACCCCACGTGACAGAACACCCTCCAGCACTGTATCCCAGATGAACTTCTTATATTGTGTGAAGCAAGTACCAAATTCCCAGTGTAGCAGCAAGAAACACCACGAAAATTGGAGGATGATTAAATGTCTTCACTGTCCCCACCGGGAGACACTTAGCCTCCAGTGGACACAGTTTACCTACAAAGAGAAAATTGAGCACTGCTGCCTCATGTTCATTGAAATATAAGAAATCATGTCTTCCAGGTCACATAGATGCAGACCCAGCTTTTATGGTCTCACGACAAAGGAAGCCAAAGCTCATGACAACAACATATATTTCAAGTGCCCAACCTCAGAAGCCGTATTCCAAGAAGTCTTAGGCCAGCAGAGCTCTTTGTTTGTGGAGTGTTTACCCTGTGCTTTACTTTTGGAAACGCCTCTACCACCTCCAAGGTTGTGAACTCCCGAGCATATTCCATTCCATATATGTATTCATAGATTTTCACACTTTTCTACTATAATTGTGTCTTACTTGGGTGAAGGTAATGTCAAGGCATTGTTCTGGATGTGAGTGGGAAGATTTTTGTGTAGCACATATTTACACACACACTGGATTCATTTTTCAATTTTTATTTTGAAATACTGAATCCCTGACACTAACCCATACCCTACTAGACTCTGAATTATGATCCTAATATGATGGTGAAAAATAACCCAAAAAGAATAGAAATACAAGCAGTTCAGAGGAGGCATGGTGTATAGTTGGAATTGCCTTTTGCATTATATTTTGTAGGAGTTATAAATCTAGTCAATTTTTTGTTGAAATAGTTCTACATGTGTTTTTAAAATTAACAAATATATGAATCCCTGTCTCCCTTTCTCTGTAGCCTATTCAGCACATGTATTTTTATATGCACATATAGAATCCTACCTGATATCACTCGTATACACTTGTGAGGTGGCTGAATTGGCAGATGCAAATTGAGAGAAGAGATCACTCCTCCTAAACGCTGTTGGAACTGAAAATTCAACCTATGGGTGAGCTTCCTAGTTGAATAACATTATTCATAATTTCATGTTCAGTAAAATTAATATTTTTCAATCTGTTGATTATATATATTTCATGATAAATTTCTATTGGCATATATATCACTACTTTTTTTATTGTTTGCTCAAAACATTACAAAGCTCTTGACATATCATATTTCATACATTAGATTCAAGTGGGTTATGAACTCCCATTTTTACTCCAAATACAGATTGCAGAATCACATCAGTTACACATCCATATTTTTACATAATGCCCTATTAGTTAATGTTGTATTCTGCTACCTTTCCTATACTCTACTATACCCCCTCCCTTCTCTTCCCATCTTTTCTCTCTACCGTACCTACTCTAATTCATTTCTCTCGTTGTTTATTTTCCCACAACCTCTTATATGTAATTTTGTGTAACAATAAGGGTCTCTCTCCATTACCATGCAATTTCCCTCTTCTCTCACTTTCCCTCCCACCTCATGTTTCTGCTTAATGTTAATCTTTTCTTCATGCTCTTCCTCCCTGCTCTGTTCTTAGTTGCTCTCATTATATCAAAGAAGATATTTGGTATTTGTTTTTTAGGGATTGGCTAGCTTCACTAAGCATAATCTTCTCTATTGCCATGCATTTCCCTGCAAATTCCATGATTTTGTCATATTTTAGTGCTGCGTAATCCTCCATAGTATATAAAGGTCACATTTTTTTTTTATCCATTCATCTATTGAAGGGCATCTGGGTTGGTTCCACAGTGTGGCAATTGTGAATTGTGCTGCTATGAAAATCGATGTGGCAGTATCACTGTAGTACGCTCTTTTAAGGTCTTCAGGGAATAGTCCAAGAAGGGCAATAGCTGGGTCAAATGGTGCTTCCATTCCAAGCTTTCACAGGAGTCTCCATACTCCTTTCCAAATTGGCTGCACCAGTTTCAGTCCCACCAGCAATGTACAAGAGTACCCTTTTCCTCACATCCTCCCCGGCACTTGTTGTTGTTTGACTTCATTATGGCTGCCAATCTCACTGGATTGAGATGGTATTTTAGGGTGGTTTTTATTTGCATTTCTCTTACTGCTAGAAATGGAGAGCATTTTTTCATGTACTTGTTAATTGATTCTATGTCCTCCTCTGAGAAGTTTCTGTTCAGGTCCTTGGCCCATTGGGTTATTGGTTATATTATTGTCTAATTTTCTGAGTTCTTTGTATACTTTGTATACTCTAGATATTAGGGCTCCATGTGAAGGGTGAGGACTAAAAATTTGTTCCCATGATGTAGGCTCCATATTTACCTCTCTTATTGTTTCTCTTTCTGAGAAAAAAAATTCAGTTTAAGTAAGTCCCATTTCTTGATTCTTGTTATTAACTCTTGTTCTATGGGTGTCCTATTAAGGAATTTGGAGCCTGACCACACAATATGTAGATCTGAGCCAACTTTTTCTTCTATCAGACGCAGAGACTCTGATTTGAATCTAGCTCCTTGATCCACTTTGAGTTAACTTTTGTGCAGGGCGAGAGGAGGGGATTCAGTTTGATTTTGTTGCATATGGATTTCCAGTTTACCCAACACCATTTGATGAAGATGCCATCCTTCCTCCATTGCAGGCCATTAGCTCTTTTATCAAATATAAGATAGTTGTAGCTTTTTGGATTAGTCTCTGTGTCCTCCATTCTGTACCATTGGTCAACCCGCCTGTTTTGGTACCAGTACCATGCTGTTTTTATTATAATTGCTCTGTAATATAGTTTGAAATCTGGTATTGCTATACTGCTTGATTCACACTTCCTGCTTAGAATTGCTTTTGCTATTCTGGGTCTTTTATTTTTCCATTTGAATTTCATAATTGCTTTATCTATTTCTACAAAAAATTCCTTTGGGATTTTGATTGGCATTGCATTAAACCTGTAGAGAACTTTTGGTAATATAGCCATATTGATGATGTTAGTTCTTCCTATCCATGAACGTGGTATATTTTTCCATCTTCTAAGATCTTATTCTATTTCTCTTTTTAGGGTTCTGTAGTTTGCATTATATAAATCTTTCACCTCTTTTGTTAGGTTGATTCCCAAGTATTTAATTATTTTGAGGAAATTGGGAATGCAGTGTTTGGACTCATTTTTGTTTCAGAAGTTTTGTCGCTAATATACAGAAATGCCTTTGATTTATGCATGTTGATTTTCTATCCTGCCACATTGCTGCATTCATTTATTAGTTCTAGTAGTTTTTTCTGTAGACCCTTTTGGGTCTTCTATGTATAGAATCATGTCATCTGCAAATAGTGATAAGTTAAGTTCTTCTTTTCCTATTTTTATGCCTTTAATGTCTTTCATCTCTCTAATTGCTCTGGCCAGTTTTTCGAGAACTATATTGAATAGAAGTGGTGATAGAGGACATCCCTGTCTTGTTCCAGATTTTAAAGGGAATGCCTTCAATTTTTCTCCATTCAGAATGATGCTAACCTGAGGCTTAACATAGATAGCTTTTACAATGTCGAGGTAAGTTCCTGTTATCCCTAGTTTTTATAATGTTTTGAACATAAAGGAATGCTCTACTTTGTTGAATGTTTTTTCTGCGTCTATCGAGATGATCATATGGTTCTTATCTTTAAGTCCAATGATGTTGTGAATAACATTTATTAATTTCCATATATTGAACCAGCCTTGCATCGCAGGGATGAATCCTAGTTGATCATGGTGCACAATTTTTTTGATGTGCCTTTGTATCCAATTCGCCAGAATTTTAATGAGGATTTTTGCATCTAGGTTCATCAGAGATATTTGTCTGTAGTTTTCTTTCTTTGAGGTGTCTTTGTCTGGTTTCAGAATCAGGGTGATGTTGTCCTCATAGAACGAATTTGGCAGAGCTCCCAGTTTTTCTATTTCCTGAATAACTTGAAAAGTAATGGTATTAATTCTTCTTTAAAGGTTTTGTAAAACTTTGCTGTATACCCATCCGGTCCTGGGCTTTTCTTGGTTGGTAGTCTTTTGATTGCTTCTTCTACTTCATCCATTGATATTGGTCTGTTTAAATTGTGTGTTCCCTTATGACTCAGTGTGGGCAAATCATATGACTTAAGAAATTTATCGATGTCTTCACTATTTTTTATTTTATTGGAATACAGGTTTCCAAATAATTTCTAATTTTCTTCTGTATTTATGTTGCATCTGTTGTGATATTGCCTTTTTCATCCCGTATGTTAGTAATTTGAGTTCTCTCTCTTCTTCTCTTCATTAGCATGGCTAAGGGTCTGTCGATCTTATTTATCTTTTTGAAGAACCAACTTTTAGTTTTGTTAATTTTTTCAATAGTTTCTTTTGTTTCAATTTCGCTCTGATTTTAATTATTTCTTGCCTTCTGCTACATTTGCTGTTGTTTTGCTCTTCCTTTTCTAGGGCTTTGAGATAAAGTGTGAGCTCATTTATTTGTTGTTTTTTTTTTTCTTTCTTTTTTTGAGGAATGACCTCCAGGCGATGAATTTACCTCTTAAAACTTCTTTCATTTTGTCCCATAGAATCTGATATGTTGTGTCTGTATTTTCATTTATCTCTAAGAATTTTTTGATTTCCTCCTTTATGTCTTCTGTAACCCATTGATCATTCAGTAACATATTGTTCATTTTGCATGTAATGTATGATTTTTTCTTTTTTCTTTTATCATTGGTTTCCAGTTTCATTCCATTATGATCACAAAAAATTCATGGTATTATCTCCTCCCCTTTATATTTACTGAGGGTTGCCCTATGGCAAAACATATGGTCTATTTTTGAGAAGGATCCATGTGCTGCTGAGAAAAAAGTATATCCACTTGATGATGGTTGATATATTCTATATATGTCAGTTAAGTCTAGGGTATTGATTGTGATATTGAGTTCTATAGTTTCTTTATTCAACTTTTGTTTGGAGGATCTGTCCAATGGTGAGAGACGTGAGTTGAAGTCACCCATAATTATTGTACTGTGGTCTATTTGATTCTTGAACTTGAGGAGAATTTGTTTAATGAACGTGGCAGCACCATTATTTGCTGCGTGAATATTGATAATTGTTATGTCTTGTCAGTGATTGGTTTCTTTTAACAGTATATAATGTCCTTCCTTATCCCTTTTGATTAAATTAGTCTTGAGGTCGATTTTTTTCTATAGGAGGATGGCCACCCCTGCTTGGTTACGAGGACTGTGTGCATGGTATAAATTTTCCCAATCTTTCACCTTCAGCTTGTGTATGTCTTTTCCATTCAGATGTGTCCCCTGGAGGCAACATATTGTTGGATTTGTTTTTTTTAATTCAAGTTACAAGCCTATGTCACTTTATTGGAGAGTTTAAGCCATTAATGTTTAGAGTTACTATTAATATATGGTTTGTACTGCCACCCATGTTTGCTTATATCTTTTTTTTAAATTAGTTTGTTTCTCCATGATTAGCTTTTCCCGCCCTCTGTCATTACTGAGGCACTTCCCACTGATGGTTTACATTGTTGATTTTCATTTCTTCCTCGTGTAGTGTTTTGCTCAAGATGCTTTCCAATGCTGGTTTTCTGGCTGCAAATTCTTTTAGCTTTTGTTTATCATGAAACATTTTTATTTTGTTGTCTTACATTAAGCTTAATTTTGCTGGATACATAATTCTTGGTTGGCATCCATTGTCTTTCAGTGTTTGAAGTACGTTGTTCCAGGATCTTCTCACTTCCAGCATCTGTGATAAAAAAAAAAAAAAAAAAAAAAAACATTGTTAACCTTTTTGTTTTACCCCTGATTGTAATCTGCCTCCTTTCTCTGGTAGGTTTTAATATTTTCTCTTTGTTTTGTATATTGGATATCTTCATAACAATGTGTCTTGGCATTGGTCTACTGTGATTTTGTGTGCTCAGTGTCCTGTAAGCATCTACAATTTGTTTATCTGTTTCCATTTTTATTTTTGGAAAGTTTTCTCTAATTATTTCATTCAGCAGGTTACTCATTCCCTTGGTTTGAATCTCTGTACCTTCCTCTTTCGGGATGACTCATAAGTTTGTTTTTTTTATGTTATCCCATATCTCTTGGATGTTTTCTCATAATTTTTTACAGCATTTCTTTCTTGGATAGAGTTTTTTCAAGATGATATATTTTGTCTTCATTATCTGACATTCTGTCTTCTACTTGCTCCACTCTGTTAGTGATACTCTCAATTGAGTTTTTAATTTGGTTTATCATTTCCTTCATTTCTAGAATTATTGTTTGATTTTTCTAATAATCTCTATCACCTGATAAAGATGCTTAATTTCTTATTTTATCTGTTTATATAATTCATTTTCAATGCGTTCTTTCACTGTTTGTTTTTGTTGTCTCGTATCCTCTTTAATGTTCCATTCCATCTGTCTAAGGTATTCCTTGAGTTCTTTATATGACCATTTTTCTGATGACTCCAGATGTTCTTGAATATTTAGGCTGTCCTTCATTGTTTGTACTTTTTTTCTTCCTTGCTTTTTTATCCTGCTCATGTTACTTCTTGTTCTGTTTGACTACTGAGTTACTGCTTACTCTTATAAATTTATTTGATGCTTGGAAGGAAAGATATTAGAAGGGAAGGGAAGAAGTCACTAAAGAGAATGAGAGTAGCCAGGTAGAATTCAAGGAAGGGGGTATAATAAAATTGAAAAAATGAAAAG
Source organism: Callospermophilus lateralis (assembly GCF_048772815.1). Classification (NCBI taxonomy): domain Eukaryota; kingdom Metazoa; phylum Chordata; class Mammalia; order Rodentia; family Sciuridae; genus Callospermophilus; species Callospermophilus lateralis. The sequence continues at coordinate 1,369,456 of NW_027513510.1, read as the reverse complement.
ACAAAAGAAAAAAATAGAAAATAAAGAAAGAAAATTTAAATAATAATGATAATTTAAAAATGAAAATTAAAATTTAAAATAATAATAATAATAATGAAATAAAAAATTAAAAAAATAAAAAACATTAAAAAAGTTAAAGAACAACAACAAAAATGAAAATGAAAGAAAAAGATAAACATACAAATAATATAATAATAATAATACATGCAGTACTAGAGTTCAATTAACTTCTCTTCCAGTAGGTGGAGCTGTGTGCACTGGGCCAAGCTTCTCCTCTAAATAAGTGGGAACAAATCACTGTGCAGCAGCTCTTCCTCCCAGACTCGGCGGGTCTCCAATCCTGAGTGCCTAGGGCCTTCTCTTGTGCTTCCTCAAGCCAGGCCCCACTCACCTTTGACGCTCACCACAGTACTGGTTACACGCCAGGCCTCTGCTCCTGGTAGCCCTGTTTTAATGAACGCCTGGGCACACTCTCCCTGTTTGCCTCCCTCAGACCCTAAGTTTGTAGAGCTTTGTCCTGAGAACCGCCAGCGAATTTTCTTGTCTTCCGGGAGCCATGCCCCTGGTAGGTGGTGTAAGAGACCTCAATTGTCAGCACTGGTGGGAGTGGTAGCCGGGAATTCCACGCCGCAAGTCCCGAGCCAATCCTGTTTCCCTAGGTCTGGCTATCGTGCTCCTGGGAGAGCTGGGAGGGGCCCTTGAGTTTTCCCCGTGGTGTTGAGAGAGATGGCAATGGGATTACACACTTGTCGCGTTGGTTTCAATGAAGTTATCTCCTCCGCCTGTAATGTCAGTTCTATGCCATGGTGGTATCCCATTAAAATGGTGACCGTTCGTTCCCTTTGCTGGGTGACCAATGCAATGGGTGGGTCCTGACTATCTCTCCCAAGCCACATTTCAATCCTGTGGCCACTGCCTATGAAGGCTCAGTTGTCTTTTAACTCTGTCAATTCAGAAAGCCCAACCAGTTATTTCAGCGGGAATGTTAGTGCTGAGTCACAATAACCAGACGAATCTAAGCTTGAATGCAGCCAATCCGGGCTCTGTGTGTGTTCTGAGGGGCCCAGACTGTTCGCCCCAGATTCACAACAGGTCAACATTGCCTAGTGATTCTGAGCAAACAGCATTTAGACAGTTTACGACTTCCTATGCCCGTGCAGCTGAAGAGATCAGAGACTTGATTTCTCCATGCCTGCCTTAATAATGGATCTCCTGTATTGCTACTTTTTAATATCTGTGCATGTGCGTGTTTGTATATATATATACATATATATATATATATATATATATTTATATTTATATATATACACACTCTTCAGATTTTTCAAAATATGAAATATATGTGTCTTATTATACACTCCCTAAATTCATTCATATTCATATCTGTGGATTTATAATCAACTTTCCACAAGATTATTCTCATAATAATCATCCACCTGCAATACATATTGTTTCCTAGTACTGAAAACTAAATTCAGTGAATGGTGCATAAAAACCCTATTATTTCTACATTTACTTAGCCAGTTTAAAATCAATGCAAGTAGATTCCTAGGGGACATGATGTGTATTTTGACTTTCATTTTTATTCAACACTTGTACGTTACTATGTCTTCAGTTTATCCACATCATAGGATATATATTTCAGTCACAAATTAGAAAATTTATAGGCATTTGTTTCACGATCAATCACTTCCTGATTCAGAACACATGCATTCCTCCAGATTTCTTGACTGGTCTTTTCATGAGACTTCTTTCCAAACACATTACTTTCGTTTAACATCATCACTTTTAAAGCAAAACTCAAACACCATTCATCATAAATCATAATCCTAATATTACCATTAGATATATAACTGGTTGGAATGAATGATTGTATATCAATATAAGATTTCTTATATATTTTCACATGTCAATTCAATACATTATTTAAAGTGGAATCAGTTATGTTATTTATTCATAGTATGGTCTATTCATGCATTATCTCTATATTCATAGACAGAGGTTACACCTCTTTGTGCCCCTAATACTAATGTATGCGTCTTCAAATTATTGCTCCCAGAAATGGTGAAAGAAATACTCATGTCACCTCATCTACATATACATTTTATCACAGTAATATTCTGAACAACAAAAAAATAAAATATCACACTTATGATTGTACCAAAGCCTAAAAGGAAAGTGAATGTTGATAACTAATAACATCCATGTCCAGGTTGCCTAATGCTCTCAAATGTCATTCCCATTCATGACGACATATTTGTTTTTTCCTATGATTATATATTCAAACTCAAGCCTGTTGAAAATGTCTAATCCTATCCCTCACTTTATACTTTGCCTGATTTAGTAATGTCTCTATTGACACCTGCTTTCCTACATATTTTCCCCAGTTCATCATTTTGGCTTACTCTTCACATGTGCTGACATTTACATTCACTCTCTAAACGAAACCCTATTGCTAAAGAAGCTTTTTTTTCCAAATCATATACTCACTCTTCTTCCTAAACCTACTAACTATCTTCCTAATCCTACCGACTATCCCTTTTTGACTGGATGTTCTCTTCTACATTCAATCATCCAAGGTACAAGGTCCTATGCCATTGTATTTCGATTTAACTGAGACAATTGTACAGAACATTATTCAACACTAAGTATCCAAACCAAGGGACCAATGCCCTTCTGGGCTTCAAATCTTTCTTATATTCCCGTTTTTATACATATATTTCACCTATATATTCTTATAAATATCACAGGTTCCCAATCCCATTATTCATCCTGCAGAATGAATCCTAACCCAAATCGAAAATATTATTAACCCTAACCATACACTGACTTTGCAGGAGAGCAGGAACAGTGTGGGTATTAAACTACAGGAATCTAGGGGATCTTCACCTGCTGAGAAACTCAAATGTTCATGCAGAAATAATCCCTGGTGAAGATGAAGGCAGCTATGAAGTACCTCAGAAAGCAAAAGTCAACTTCCATTTCAATCATCCTGGTCAGGATGAAGGGTTGTGTCTGAATCATTCTCTCTCTTCTTAATGTATAGAACATGGACCAAACCAGTCCTGTGTGGAAGCTGTTCCCGGGTGCTTATGGTTGATATAACATTCCAACTAGAGAAAGTGCCACATGAAAATCGGGGCAGCCTCCACCTCATGGTACTTTTGGAAGCAACAAAGTGGTTGCCAAGGCAGTGACATCATTCAGATCCTGAAGAAAGTGATCTCACCTCACTTCCTTGGTGAGGGAACTCTCTGAACTTGGGATCCAGGATTCCAGGCACCCAGAGACAGTCCCTGTTCTAGTCCCAGTGGTCTCACATGTTTGGAATTACCAAGGACAGAGTCAGTCTTTCTTGGTACCTACAGATGTGAGGATGGCCAAATGCCAGGAAACCTCTGAAGAGGGGCTTTCCCTGAGAAAGCAGGTAGTGGATCATTTTCTGAGAATAGGTAGGAAAGGCGGTTTGTTTGGTATGGTGTGGAATATTTCTATTAAGTCCTTTGACAAGGTGAGTTTTTCTATGTTTGTGTATCCCACTGAGTCAATTGTTGTAGACATTAGAAAAGACAATGCATCAATGGATGTGTCCTGTCTAGTAGAAAGCTTCCCAGCATTCATCCTGCCCAATTCATGAGTGGACTCTGGCTTGCCTTATGGATGGGCAACACCTACAAGCTTCCTAATTTTCTGTTTTCTCTCTCAATTCATCCCACTCTCCAGAATAGTATCATGGTTTTGTGTCCAAGATTTGTGCCACCTCCAAGATCTGTGACATGGCTATGTACTGGATAGCTGAAGGAAATGGCTAGCATCTCAGAAATCTCAGATATCTGTTGACCAGGAAAGTCTCAGTGGAGAAACCCTGCTTTGGTCCTTTTGCTTAACTATTGTTCTGTTGAATGTCAGGAAGTTTTTTGCCTCAAGCCACCACTTTGTGAACCCTGAAGAAAACAGTTTTCAAATGTAAATGAATGGGCATCACCTGTGGCTCTTTGCTTAATTGCTTAGGATTGGGATATGTCTGAATCAGCCTGTTGGCCATGTGTGAGGCTGTGGCTTAGATTCTCATCACCTGATGGATCTAAAGATAGATCCCATGCGTGCATCCAAAACCAAAATGGCAAAAAGATCAGATATTGTTGATGAACTCTCTTGCCTTCCTCTGGTAGGTTCCAGATATCCATCAAGTGAGAATAGGGATTCTTTGGGTCAAATGAGTTCTTCAAAGCCCTGCAGAGGCTAGGCCATAGGTGCTTGATTATCATGACTCCAATTCACTTAAAGAATCTAAACACCAAAGCTAGAAGGCCTCAAGTTTTAGAAGCCAAGCAATATTAAAGGTAGGCCTATTTGATCACTCCTGGTTCACAGGAAGAGAGTCCAGGCCACCCTTACTTTAGGCAAATGCGGTGCAAGGAGCTTATTTTGGACACTGTCGTGGGCTGCGTCCCTTATGGAAACCTGCAGCCAGAGGATATAATGAGTGTCTATATGGAAGAAGATGAGGGCCATGTGAGAGTGTTTTGGTTTTAATTGTGGACATTTGTCTGGCGGTTGGAAGAGATCACTGGGTCCACCTAGGCTTGCACTCTGGTGTGATTCCCCTTAGAGACTGAGTTCTTTTACTGATCTCAGAGAATTATTGCCAGGAATTGTGTTGGAATTTTAGATGGCCATGCATGAGAGTTGCCCTTGGAAAGTGACATCTAGGCCCTAGTTGACTTTCCACAGAGCACAGGGAATCTCAGCCAGGATAACACATGATATTATTCTTAAAGACTTGGCAGCCATATTTGAGAGTCAAAACACACATGGACCATACATTGTAGACCTCAATGGGCCTGGCTTAATCTGACTTTTGGCCACTTTTGGAAGCCTTGCCTGTAAGAATTCTCCAGAGTTTTCATTTAGTGGTTTCTGAGTGAATTGAAATCCACAGTGCCTCCAACTTCATCCTTGAAAATTGGCTATATCAATATCATGAAATTTTTGAAATTCCCATGACTGGGTAGCACTGGAGAACATTTGGATGTCCTCTTGCTGATCATGAGTATACAGGACAGTGCCTTGATTGACTGGGTTTTATGAAAATGGTGTAGAACAGAGATTCCAGTAAGTTGGATCTTGCTGAGTAGTTGTTCTAGAGCAGTGGTTGGCAGGTGTGTGATAAAACATCTGTGGTGGGGGCATGTGGATCTGCCATTGGCTTCCAAATGGATTGTGACTGACATTTTGCAGTCAGTAGAACCTTATATGTAAAAGCATATTGTTATATGGAGAGGTTTCAGGGCAATGTTCAGAATCAGGATGCTATGGTCAATAGGGCAAGTGATGTGGGATAGAAGCCTGGTTGGTGCATTCTCCTGCAGAACTCGACACACCACACTTGACAGAACTCACTTCAGCACTGTGTCCCAGGTGAACCCTTGTATTTAATGAAGCAAATACCAAACTCCCAGTGCAGCAGCAAGAAACACCACGAAAGTGGAGGATGACCAAATGAATTTACAGTCCACACGGGGAGACACCTAGAATCCAGTGGCCACAGTATACCTACAAATAGAAAATTCAGCACTGCTGCCTCATGTTTATTGGAAAATAAGAAACCATGTCATCCAGGTCACATAGATGCAGAACCAGATTTGATGGTCTCACTACATATGAAGCTAATGCTTCTGACAACAGCATATATTTCATTGCCCAACCTCACAGGCACTTTCTTCAGATGTTAGGCTGGCAGAACTTCATGTTTTTGGAGTGATTACCCTGTCCCTTACTTTTGGAAACTCCTCTACCAACTCCACATTTGTGAACTTCTGAGCATTTTCCATTCCACATATGTATTCACAGATTTTCTAAATGTTCTCCTCTAATTGTGTCTTATGTAGGGCGAAGGTAATGTCAAGGCATTATTCTGAATGACAGTGGGAAGATTTTTGTGTAGCACATATTTGCATACACATTGGATACATTTTCCAATTTTCTATTCGAAATACTGAATCCCTGACACTAACACATACCCTACTAGACTTTGACTTCTTATCCTAATTTGATGGAGAATAATAACCCAAACAGAATACAAATACAAGAGGTTCACAGGAGGCATGGTGTATAATTGGACTTGCCTTTCGTATGATAAATTGTAGGTGTTATAAATCTAGCGAATTTTAATTGAAATAGTTCTCCATGTGTTTTCAAAGTTAACAAATATGTGAATAACTGTCTCCCTTTCTCTGTAGCCTATTCATCACATGTATTTTTATAAGCACATACAGAATTCTACCTGGTATCAGTCATACATTTGGTGAGGTGGCTGGCTTGGCAGATACAAATTGTGAGAAGAGATCACTCCTACTTAACGCTGTTGGAACTGAAAATTCAACATATGGGTGAGCTTTTTAGTTAAACAACATGAATCCATGTACATTAAAATGAATATTTTTGGATCTGTGGATGATATATATTTCATGGTGAATTTCAATTCACATACATAATGCTACTTTTTAATGTCTGTGTGTGTGTGTGTCTGTGTGTGTGTATATATATATATATATATATATATATATATATATATATATATATATATATTCACTCTCCAGATTTTACAAAATATTTAGTATATTTTTCTTTTTATACCCTCCCTAAATTCATTCATATTCATGTATGTGGATTTATAATCAACTTTTCACAAGATTATTCTCAGAAATATTCCTCCACCTGAAATACATATTTTTTTCCTTGTACTGAAAACTAACTTTGGGGGATCACATGATGGCGGCGAATGGAGTGCATTACCCCCATGTACCGCGTCACTGTGCGGGAAAATGACGAGTTAGAACGGCTAAAACCTATCTTGTTAGGAATTTCCAGGAAATTTGGGGTGCTCCAAAACCTAGTGGACATATATCCATCTCACGAGGATCAGCTACGGGGGCTCAAACGCGAGTGATTTTTCCGCACGGAGGGTCATGCTGCTTATTCAGCAAATTGCCCTGCAGCTAGAGTGTGTGGCGCGCACTGGGAAAAGACGAGATAGCATCGCAAATATACAGTGGTGCGGATTCTATGGGCTCCTGCCCGCTATGCAATTACTGTGCTCAGTGCTGAATTCTGGGATTGAGACGGGGATGGATGTGGTCCAATTCCATTCTCCATACCGGTCAGACCACAGAGGAAGCCAGCGTCCACCATCTTGAAGAGCTGACGTCACCATCCCTGTTTTCGACTGATCGCAGCTCATTCAGCTATAGAACAGGTAATTTCAGGATTCCATTCACCTTTGCTTCGCAGACAAATTACTCAGGCTCAGTGCTAAAGAACCTGCAGAAACTGCGTCTTGGAGCCTGCTCCTATTAGAACATACACTGAGCCCAGAGCGGCCAAATTTGGCCTCCCTGAACTGATCTGGCCCAGGGCTCAAGAACCCGTGGAAACTGCTTCCCGGTCCGGGTCTTGTTGAATAATGTGGAGGTAAATATCAACCGAGCCTTCATAGGCAGTGGCAACAGGATTGAGACGAGGCTTGTGAGGGCAAGTCAGGACTCACCCATTGCTTTGGTCACCCAGCAAAGGGAACGAAATGCTGCCTTTTGCATGGGATACCAACATGGCAGAGATCTGATGTCATCAGAAAGCAGTGGAGGAGATAACTTCATTAATACCAGTGGTGACAGAAACAGCTGGTCTCCTGGTAAAGAAAGTGAGTCAGAAACACCCGAGTCTCTCTCACTTTGTCATCAAGCCAGAGGGGCAGAGCAGAGCCGCTGCCCATGCCTGGAACAGGCCCAGCGACACACCTGCATGATACTCACTTCACCCCAATTGGAATAGAGGCAGAGCAGAGCCGCCACAGGTGCCCAGAACAGGCCTAGCGACCAGCAGGCATGGTAGTCACGTCACCTCAATTGGAGTAATTGCAGAGCAGAGCCTTCTCCAGCACCTAGTACAATCCAAGTGGCCCACCGGCATGGTAGTCACATAACCCCAATAGGAGTAGGGGCAGAGCAGAGTCTTTGCCCATGGTACCCGGAACAGGCCCAGCAACCTGCCGGCTTCGTAGTCACGACACCCCAATTGGAGTAGCGGCAGAGCAGAGCCACCACCCGCGCCCTCAAGGTAGACAAATCTGCACCCGACCAGCAGAAGAGGCCCAGCGGCCTGCCAGCGCGGCAGACACTTCACCCCATTTGGAGTAGGGGCAGAGCAGATCCATCGCCCATGCCCGTAAGGTAGGCAGACCTGCGACCGACGGCAGAACAGGCCCACCCACCCGCCAGCGTGGTAGTCACGTCACCCCAATTGGAGTAGGGGCAGAGCAGAGCCGCCGCCCGCGCCTCTAAGGTAGGCAGACCTGAGACCGACTGGCAGAACACCCCAGGGGTCCATGGGTGTGGTACACACGTCACACCAATTAGAAGAGGGGCTTAGCAGAGCCGCTTCCCGCGCCTGCAGGGTAGGCAGACCTGCGACCGATCAGGAGAACAGGCCCAGCGTCCCATCAGCATGGTAGATAGATCACCCCAATTGGAAGAGCACAACAGCCACCCCCCGCCCCTGCAAGGAAGACTTTTCAAATATACAAGAGCAATATAAATATATAGGGGGAAAATTTCAAAATCACAACCGTTTCACCAAGCAGAAAGAAACGCGAGCCGTATGAAAAGACAAAGAAAAAAGGACCACAAGCAATGCAGGTCAACACAACTTTAGAAGAGGTAATAGCTGCAGCAGATGGAATGTCAGATAAAAAACTCAGGATATACATGCTTCAGATAATCAGGAGTCTCATGGAAGACATTAGACAGCAAAATCAGACCATGAAAGATCACTTCGATAATGAATTACACAATCAAATTCAAGAAGCAAAAGATCAATTATACAGGGAGATAGCAGTTGTAAAAAATGACAAACAGAAATCCTAGAAATGCAGGAAGCAATAAAACAACTTAAAAACTCAATTGAGAACACTACCATCAGAGTAGAACACTTAGAAGATAGAACATCAGACAATGAAGACAAAGTATTTCAACTTGAAAAGAACATAGACAGCTCAGCAAGACTGTTAAGAAACCATGAACAGAACATCCGAGAAATATGGGATAACATAAAGAGACCAAACTTAAGAGTCATTGGGATACAGGAAGGTATAGAGGTCCAAACCAAAAGAATGAGCAATGTATTTAATGAAATAATACGAGAAAACTTCCCAGACTTGAAGAATGAGACAGACTCCCAAGTCCTAGAAGCCAACAGGACGCCGAATGTGCAAAATCATAAGAGATCCACACCTAGACGCATTATAATGAAGATACCCAACGTACAGAATAAAGAGAGAATTTTAAAAGCTACAAGTGAAAGGAAGCAGATTACATTTAGGGGTAAAGCAATCAGGATAACAGCTGATATTTCAACACAGACTCTGAAAGCTAGAAGATCCTTGAAGTATTTGTTTTTGTCAGGAGCTTTAGCTTCATTTCTAGTGAAAGCATCAAAGCTGTGTCTGCATCTATGTAACCTGGAGAACATGGTTTCTTATTTTCCAAAAGACATGAGGCGGCAGTGCTGAATTCACTCTTTGTAGGTAAACTGTGGCCACTGAAGGCTAAGTGTCTCCCCGTGTGGACTGTGAAGCCATTTGGTCATCCTCCACTTTTCATGGTGTTTCTTGCCACTGCACTGGGAGTTTGGTATTTGTTTCACTAAATAAAATGAGTTCAACTGAGACCCAGTGCTGGAGGGAGTTCTGTCATGTATGGTGGGTCAGGGTCTGCAGGAGAATTCACCAACCAGGATTCTATCCCACATAGATTGCCCCCTTGATCATAGCAACCTGATTCTGAACATTGCCCTGAAAATCTCCATATAAAAAGATGCCTTTACATGGAGAGGTTTCAGACATATAAGGTTCTGCTGGATGCACCATGTCAGTCTCAAGCCCTTTGGAAGTAATGGCAGATCCACATGGCCCCACAAGAGATGTTTTATCACACACCTGCACACCACCTGCACACACACCACTATTCAGTAGGCTACAAGTTACTGGCATTTCTGTTCTACACCATTTTCATGAAACCCAGACAATCAAGGCACTATCTGGTACACTCATGATGAGCAAAAGGACATCAAAGGTTCTCCAGTGCCACCTGGTCATTGGAATGGCAAAAATTTCATGGTATTTATGTAGCCACTTTTCAAGGATGAAGTTGGAAGCACTGTGGGTTTCAATTCATTCAGGAACCATTAAATGGTGAGGAAGCTCATTTCAATAAAAGATCTGGAGAACTCTCACAGGCAATTTTACCCAAGGAGTGAGCTAGATCTCAGTTTAGAAGGGCGAATCTCATTAGTGGCCTATTCCACTGCCACACAAATGACCGCAATTGAAACCAAAACACTCCCACATGACCCTCATCTTCTGCCATAGAGACACTCATCATAACCTCTTGCTGCAGGTTTCCATGAGGGATGCAGCCCAAGACAGTGTCCAAAATAAGCTCACTTACCCCTCAATTGCCTAAAGTCAGGGTGGCCTGGACACCCTTCCTGTGAACCAGGAGTGATCAAATAGGCCTGCCCTTAATACTGCTCTGCTTCTCCATTTTGACTGTTACTGATTGTTGAGTATAAATTCTTTGTGTGAATTGGAGTCATGAGAAAATCCAAGCACCTATGCATTAGCCTCTTCAGGGCTTTGAAAAACTCATTTGACCCAAATGATATCTATTCTCACTTGATAGAGGTCAGGACTTACAGAGGAAGGCAAGAGACTTCATCCACATTGACTGCTCTTATGGCCATTTTGGTTTTGGATTCAGAGATGGGATCTTTCTGTAGATCCATCAGGTGCCGAGAATCTAAGCCCCAGCCTCACATAGGGCCAAGGGGCTGATTCAGACACATCCCTTTTGAAGCAATTAAGCAAACAGCCACAGGTGATGCCCATTCATTTTCATTTGAAAACTGTTTTCTTCAGGATTTACAAAGGGGTTGCCTGAGTCAAAGAAATTCCTGACATTCAGGCAACAGAACAATAGGTTAGCAAAAGGCCCAAAGCAGGGTTTCTCCACTGAGACTTTACTGGTCACACTGATATCTGAGTTTTCTGAGATGCTCCCATTGCCTTCAGCTATCCAGTACATGGCCATGTAACAAAGCTTGGAGGCGGTACATATCTTGGACACCAAACCATGAGACTATTCCGGAGAGTGGCCAGAATTCAGGAAGAAAACTGGAGCTTAGGAAGATAGTAGGTGTTGTCCATTCATAAGGCAAGCTGCAGTCCATTCATCAATTGCGCAGGATGAATGCTGGGTAGCTTTCTACTAGACAGGGCACTTCCATTGATGCATTCTCTTTTCAAATGTCAACAACCACGGACACAGTGGGATACACTTTTAGAAACCCTCGCCATGTCAAACGACTTTCTAGAAACAATCCACTCAAAAACAAACAATCCACCATCCCTACCTATTCTCAGAACATGAGACAAAACCACAAACTCACACCCACACCCACAAAGCACCTCCTTCCCAGAAGTAGGTCTTTGATTATCCGGAGTTTCCTCTGACTTGTGGGCCATACCATGTTCCCCCGAAATGGCCTGTACTTTCTCAGATTTGGTGTCTTTGCCAGAACAACTGCCTGCTTTCTCAGGAAACACCTGTCTTCATAGTTTTCCTGGCATTTGGCCATCCTCACATCAGTTGGTACCAATAAAGACTGACTCTGTCCTTGGTAAATCCAATCAAGTGTGCCAACTGGGACTGGCACTGGCTCTGGGGGCCTAGCTTCCTGGTTCCCAAGTTAAGAGAGTTCCACTACAAAGGAAGTGAGGTGAGGTCACTTTTTTCAGGAACTGAATGAGGTCACTGCCTTGGCAACTACTTTGCCCTAACAGTTGCTTCCAAGGGTCCCATGAGATGGATGCTGCCCCAATTCCTGTGACATTTTTACAAGTTAGAATGGTATATCAACCATAGTCACCCAGGAACAGCTCTCCACACAGGCTTGGTTTGGTCCATCTTCTCTACATTAAGAAGAGAGAGGGTGATTCAGACACAACCCTTCATCCTGACCAGGCTGTTTGCCATGGAAGATGACCTTTGCTCTCTCAGGTCCTTCATACCTGCCTACATGTTTTCCAGGGATAATTTCTGCATGGACCATTGAGGTTCTAAGTAGGTGGAAGATCCCCTCCATCCCTGCATTGTAAGACCAACTCTGTTCCAGCTCTTCTGTAATGTTATATTGAGGGAACAGTGTATGGTTATGCTTAATAACCAGTTCGATTTGGGTTAGGAATCATTCTACGGGATGTATGATGGTATTGGGTAACTGCAATACTTACAAGAATATATAGGTGAAATATAAGTATGAAAACAGAAATCCAGGTAAGATTTGAAGTCCAGAAAGTCATTGGGTCCTTGATTGGATTACTTAGCTTGAATTACATTCTGCACAGGTATCTCAGATAAATTGATATACAATGGCATAGGAACTTGTACCTTGGATGATTGAATGTAGAAGAGAACATCCCCTCAAACAGAGATAGTCAGTAGGATCAGGAAGATCGTCGGTAAGTATCGGAAGAACAATGAGTATAGGATTTGGACCAAAAGTTATTTAGCAATAGGGTTTCGGTTAGAGAGTGAATTTCAATAACAGCACATGTGAAGGGTCTCTAACAATGATGAAGTGGGGAAAATATGTAGGAATGCAGATATCAATAGAGACATTAGGAAATCAGGCAAAGTATAAAGTGAGTGATAGGATTAGATATTTTCAACAGGGTTGAGGTTGAACATATAATCTTAGGAAGAAACAAATATGTAGTCACCAATCGGATTGACATTTGAGAGCATAAGGCACCCTGGACATGGATGTTTTCAGTAATCCATGTTCACTTTCTATTTAGGATTTGGAAGAATCATAAGTGTGACCTTTGAATTTTGTGTCTAGAATATTACTGTGATGAAATGTATATGTAGATCAGGTGACATGAGTATTTCTTCCACCATTTCTGGAAGCAATATTTTGAAGATGTATAAATTTGTATTGGGGCTACAAAAAGGTGCACCCTGTGTCTATGAATACAGAGGAAATGCATGAATAGACCATACTGTGAATAAATAATAAAACTGGTTTCAACTTGAAATAATAGATTGAAATAAATTTGAAAACAAATAAGAAATCTTATATTAATATACAATCATTCATTCCAACCCATTATACATCTAATGGAAATATGAGGATTTTGGTTTATCATGAAAAGTGTGTGACTTTGCTTCAAATTGATTATGAAAATCGAAAATAATTTGTTTGGAAAGAAGTCTCATGAAAAGACCAGTCAAGAAACCTGGAGGAATACATGTGTTCTGAAGCAGGAAGTGATTGAAAGTGAAACAAATGCCTATAAATTTGCGAAATTGTTGATGAAATATATGTCCTATTATGTCCATAAACTTAAGAAAGAGTAATGTACCAGTGTGGAATAAAAACGAACGTCAAAATACACATCACGTCCAATAGAATTCTACATGCATTGATGTTAAACTGGTTCAGTTACTGTAGAAATATTAGGATTTGAAGGCACCAATCACTGTAGTTAGTTTTCAGTACTAGGAAACAAATATGTACTTCAGGTGGATGAATATTTCTGAGAATAATCTTGTGAAAATTTTATTATAAATCCACATACATGAACATGAATGAATTTTGGGACTCTAAATAAGACACAAATATTTCATATTTTGAAAAATATGGAGACTATATATATATATATATATATATATATATATATATATATATATATATATAAATATATACACACACACACACACACACACACACACACAACACACACACACAGACTTTAAAATGTAGTAATATATGCCAATCAAAATTCATCATGAAATATATATCATCCACAAATGCAAAAATATATATTTTACAGAATATGGATTTATGTATAATTTTGTTCAACTAGGAAGCTCACCCATAGGTTGAATATTCAGTTCCAAAGCGTTTAGGAGGAGTGATCTCTTCTCACAATTTGTATTTGCTGAGGAAGCCACCTCACAAAAATGTAGGTGTGATACCAGGTAGCTTTCGGTATGTGCATATAAAAATACATATGTTGAATAGGCTACAGAGAAAGGGAGACAGTAATACACATATTTTGAACTTTAAAAACACATGGAGAACTATTTAATTAAAAATTGACTAGATTTATAACACATAAACTTTATCATGCAAAAGGCAAGTCCAAATATACATCATGCCTCCTTTGAACTGCTTGTATTTATATTCTGTTTGTGTTATTTTTCTCCATCATATTAGGATTAGTAGCCAGAGTCAAGTAGGGTATGGGATAGTGTCAGGGATTCTGTATTTTGAATGGAAAATTGGAAATTGTATCAAATGTGTGTGCAAATATGTGCAACCCAAAACTTCCCACTCTGATCCAGAACAATGCCTTGACATTACCTTCGCTCCAAGTAAGACACAATTAGAGGAGAAGAGTTAGAAAATTTGTGAATACATGTCTGGAATGGAAAATGCTCAGGAGTTCACAAACTTCGAGATGGTAGAGGAGTTTCCAAAAGCAAGGGACATGGTAAACACAACACCAACATGGAGCTCTTCTGGCCTAAAGACTGTTTGAGAAACTGCATGTGAGATTGGGCACTTGAAATATAAGTTGTTGTCAGAAGTTTTAGCTTTCTTTCTAGTGAGACCATCAAAGATGGGTCTGCATCTATGTGACCTGGATGACATGTTTTCTTATTTTCCAATGAACATGGGGCAGCAGTGCTGAATTCTCTCTTTGTAGGTAAACTGTGGCCACTGGGGGCTTAGTGTCTCCCCGTGTCGCTGTGAAGACATTTGGTCATCCTCCACTTTTCGTGGTGTTTCTTGCTGCTGCACAGTGAGTTTGATATTTGCTTTACAAAATACAAGGAGTTCAACTGGGACACAGTGCTGCAGGGAGTTCTGTCACTTGTGGTGGGTTAGAGTCTGCAGGAGAATGCACCATCCAGGCTTCTATCACTCATTGCTTGCTACATTGCCCCTTTTCCATTGCAACCTAATTCTGAACATTGACCTGAAACCTCTCTATATAACAAGGTGCCTTTACATAAATGGGTCTGCTGGCTGCTGCAAGTCAATCACATGCTATTTGGAAGCCAATGGCAGATCCACATGGCCCCACCACAGATGTTTTGTCACACACCTGCCCACAACTGCTCAAGGCGCACTACTCAGAAGGTTCCAACTTACTGGCATCTCTGTTCTATGCCATTTTCATGAAACGCAGTAAATCAAGGCCCAGTCTGGTACACTCATGATGAGCATCAGGAGATCTAACTGTTCTCCAGTGCCACCTGGTCATGGGAATTTAAAAAATTGCATGGTATTTATCTAGCCATTTTTCAAAGAGGAATTTGGAGCCACAGTGGGTTTCAATTCATTCATGAACCATTAAATGTTGTGGAAGCTCATTTCAATGAAAGATCTGGAGAACTCTCACAGGCAATGCTTCCCAAAGAGTGGCCTAAAGGTCACATGAGGCCAGGCCCATTGAGGTCTACAATGTGAGGTCCATGGGTGTTTTGACTCTCAAATATGCCTGCCAAGTCTTTCAGAATAAAATCCGGGTATATCCTGGCTGACATTCTCAGTGCTTTGTGGAAAGCCACCCTGGGCTTAGATCTCAGTTTCCAAGGGCAAGTCTAATGCGTGGCCTCCTAAAATCCCAACACAATTCATGTCAATACTTCTCTGAGGTCAGTTCCAGAACTCAGTCTCTAAGGTGAATCAAACCCGAGTTAAAGCCCAGGTGGACCCAGTCTTATCTTCCAACAGCCAAATAAATGACCACAATTAAATCCAAAACACTCCCACATTGCCCTCATCTTCTTCCATATAGACACTCATCATTACCTCTGGCTGGAGGTTTCCATGAGGGGTAAAGCACAAGACAGAGTCTGAAATAATCTAACTTGCCCTCATTTGCCTAAAGTCAGTGTGACCTGGACACCCTTCCTGTAAACAAGGAGTGATTTAATAGGCCTGCCACTAATACTGCTCTGCTTCTCCAATTTGAGGCCAACTGACTGTCATGTATAGATTCTTTATGTGATTTGGATTCATTAGAAAACCCAAGCACATATGGGTTAGCCTCTGCAGGGCTTTGAAGAACTCGATTAATTCAAAGGATCCCCAAATTCACTTGTTGGAGGTCAGGAACCTAACAGAGAAAGGCAATAAACTTCATCTACAATGACTGATTTTTTAGACATTTTGGTTTTGGATGAACACATGGGATCTTTCTTAAGATCCATTAGTCGCTGAATATCTAAGACACAGCCTCACACACGGCCAAGAGGCTGATTCACACACATATCTCTCAAAGCATTTTAGCAAACAGCCACAGGTGATGCCCATTCATTTCCATTTGAAAACTGTTTTATTCAGGATTCACAAAGGGGTGGCCTGAGGCAAAGACCTTCCTGACATTCAGGGCAACAGAGGAATAGGGAAGCAAAAGTCCCAAAGCCGGTTTTCTCCACTGAGACTTTCCTTGTCACACTGATATCTGAGTTTTCTGAGATGCTCCCTTTCCTTTCAGTTATAGAATACATTGGCCATGTCACAGAGGTTGGAGGTGGTACATAACTTGGACAAAAAACCATGAGACTACTCTGGAGAGTGGCCAGATTCAGAAAGAAAACAGGAACTTAGGAAGATAGTACGTGTTGCCCATTGATAAGGCAAGTCACAGTCCATTCATAAATTAGGCAGGATAAATGCTGGAATTCTTTCTACTAGACAGGACACATCCATAGATGAATTCTCTTTTCTAATGAATACAACCACGGACACAGAGAGTTACACAGACATAGAAACAATCACATTGTCAAAGGAATTACTAGACACAGTCCACTCCAAACCCAACAAACTGCCTTTCCTACTTATTCTCAGAACATGAGAAAAAACCACAAACTCACTCCCACACCCACAAAGACACCTCCTTCCCCCAAGTAATTCTGTGACTATCCTGAGTGTCGTCTGACTGGTAGGCCATACTATGTACCCCCAAATGGCCTGTCCTGTCTCAGATATGGTCTCCTTGGCCAAATCTGTGACGTTGTCAGGAGCCAGAAATGGGAAAGTACCTTTTTCTCAGGAAAGGCCCCTCTACAAAGCTCTCCTGGCATTTGGCCATCCTCACATCAGTAGGTTCCAGGAAACACTGATTCTGTCCTTGGTAAATCCAAACAAGTGACCTCAATGGGAATGGGACTGGGACTGGCTCTGGTTGCCTGGCTTCTGCACACAAGTTTAGAGAGTTCCATCACCAAGGAAGAAAGGTGAGATCACTTACTTCAGGTAGTGAATGAGGACACTGCCTTGGCAATCACTTTGTCCTAACAGTTGCTTCCAAGGGTCCCATGAGATAGAGGCTGCCCCTACTTCCTGTGACACTTTCACAAGTTAGAATGGTGAATCAACCATAGGAACCCAGGAACAGCTCTCCACACAGGCCTGGTTTGGTCCATTTTCTCTACATTGAGTACAGAGAGGCTCATTAAGATACAACCCTTCATCCTGACCAGGTTGTTTGCAATGGAAGATGAGTTTTGCTCTTTAAGGTCCTTCATAGCTGCCTATATCTTCTCCAGGGATCGCATCTGCATGGACCTTTGAGTTTTTCAGCATATGGAATATCCCCTACATTCCTGTATTGTAAGACCAACACTGTCCCTGGTCTTTTGTTAAGTGAGATTGTGGGAACAGTGTATGTTTAGGGTTTAATAACATGTTTGATTTGGGTTAGAAATCATTCTGCTGGATGAATAATGGTATTGGGAACCTCTGATATTTATTAAAACATAGACATAAAATATAAGTATGAAAACAGAAATCTAGGTAAGATTTGAAGCTCAGAAGGGCATTGAGCTGTTGATTGTGATACTTAGCTTTGAATTATGTTCCGCATATATGTCTCAGATAAATCGATAATCAATGGCATAGGACCTTGTACCTTGGATGATTGAATGGAAAAGAGAACTTCCACTAAAACAGGGAAACTCAGTAAGATTAGGAAGATAGTCAGTAGCTTTCAGAAGAAGAGTGAGTACAGGATTTGGACCAAAAATTCTTTATCAATAGGGTTTCGCTTAGAGAGTGAAAGTAAATATCATCACATGTGAAGAGTCACTCACATGGTGAACTGGGGAAAATATTTAGGAAAACAGACATCAATAGAGACATTAGGAAATCAGGCAAAGTATAGAGTGAGTGATAGGATTAGACATTATTAACTGCATTTAGGTTGAATATATAATTTTAGGAAGAAACAAATACGTAGTCACCAATAGGATTGATATTTGAGACTATTAGGCAAACTGGACCTGGATGTTTTTAGGAATCCATGTTCAGTTTCCATTTAGGCTTTGGTACAATCATAAGTGTGACTTTTGCTTTTTGTGTCCAGAATATTACTGTGATACAATGTATATGTAGATAAGGTGACCTGAGTATTTCTTCCACCATTTCTGGGAGCAATATTTTGAAGATGTATAAATTAGTATTCAGGGTACAAACAGGTGCACTCTTTGTCTTTGAATATGGAGAATATGCATGTATAGACCATACTGTGAATAAATAATATAACTGGTTCCAACTTCAAATAATGGATTGAATTGAAATGTGAAAATATACAGGAAATCTTATATTGGTATACAACCATTCATTCCAACCCGTTTTACATCTAATGGTAACATGAGGATTATGGTTTATCATGAAGAGTGTGTGAGTTTTGCTTAAAATTGATTATGGAAATTGAAAATATTTTTTTTGGAAAAAAGTCTCATAAAAAGACCAGTCAAGAAACCTGGAGAAATACATGTGTTCTGAAGCAGGAAGTGACTGAAAGTGAAACAAATGCTTATAAATTTGTGAAATTGTAGATGAAATACATATCCTCTGATGTGCATTAACTGAAGGAATAGTAATGTACCAGTGTTGAGTAAAAATGAACGTCAAAATAAATATCATGTCCCATAGGAATCTTCTTGCATTGATGTTAAAAAGAGTCAGTTAATGTAGAAATATTAGGATTTGAATGCACCATTCACTGAATTTAGTTTTCAGTCCTAAGAAACAAATATGTATTTCAGGTGGATGAATATTTCTGAGAATAATCTTGTGAAAATTTGATTATAATTCCACATACATGAACATGAATGAATTTTGGGACTGTACATAAGACACATCTATTTCATATTTTGAAATATATGGAGACTGTGCATATATATATATATATATATATATATATATATATATATATATACAAGAGTGTGTATACACACACACACACACACAAAACAGACATTAAAAAGTAGCAATATATATGCCAATTGAAATTCTTCATGAAATATATATCATCCACAGATCCAAAAATCTTCATTTTACTGAGCGTGAATTTATGTGTAATATTGTTTAACTAGGAAGCTCACCCATAGCTTAAATTTTCAGTTACAACATCGTTTAGAAGGAGTGATCTCTTCTCATAATTTGTATCTGCCAAGTCAGCAACCTCACAAAAATGTACGTGTGATACCAGGTAGGATTCTATATGTGCATATAAAAATACATGTGCTGAATATGCTACAGAGAAAGGGAGACAGGAATTCACATATTTGTCAACTTTAAAAACACATTGAGAGAGGGAGGGGCAGATCTGCCAATCGCTCCTTCAAGGTAGGCGGACCTGCGACCCACCGGCTGAACAGGACCAGTGGGCCGCCACCGTGGAAAACACATCGCCCTGGTTGGGGGAGGGGCAATGCCGCCGGGCCTGCAAGGTAGGCAGACCTGTGATTCACAGCAGGACAGGCCCAGCAATCTGCGGAGGGGCAGAGACGCCCTCTGCGCCTGCAAGGTAGGTGGACCTGCAACCACCGACAGACCAGGCCTATGGCCCGCCAGCATGGTAGACACATCGTCCCGGTTGGGGGAGGGGCGGAGCAGCCACAGGCGCCTGCAAGGTAGACAGACCTGCAAGGGACAGACAAAACAGACCCAGTGGCCCGCGGATGGTCAAAGCTGCCGCCCACGCCTGCAAAGTAGCCCGACTTGCGACCCACTGGCAGAACAGGCCCAGTGCCTGCAGAGGGGCAGAGCTGCTGCTCGCACCTTCAAGGTAGGCGGACCAGCTACCGACTTACAGAACAGGCCCAGCAGCCTGCTGGTGTGGTAGGCACATTGTCCCAATTGTAGGAGGGGCAGAGCCACCACCGGTGCCTGTGAGGGAGACTTTGAAACTATACAAGAGCAATATAAATATATAGGGGAAAAATTCAATAACACAACAGTTTCACCAAGCAGAAAGAAATATGAACAGTATGAAAAGACAAGGAAAGAAAGGACCATAAGCAATGCAGGTAAAGTCAACGTTAGAAGAGGTAATATCTGCAGCAGATGGAATGTCAGATAAAGAACTCAGGATATACATGCTTCAGATGATCTGGAGTCTCAAGGAAGACATTAGAGAGCAAAATCAGACAATGAAAGATCACCTTGATAATGAATTACATAAAAAAAATCCAAGAAGCATAAGATCAACTATACAGGGAGATAAAGATTATAAAATCAAACAAACAGAAATCCTAGGAATGCAGGAATCAATAAACCAACTTAAAAACTCAATTGAGAATACTACCAGCAGAGTAGAACACTTAGAAGATAGAACATCAGACAATGAAGACAAATTATTTCAACTTGAAAAGAATACAGACAGCTCAGCAAGACTTTTAAGAAACCATGAGCAGAACATCCAAGAAATATGGGATAACATAAAAAGACCAAACTTAAGAGTCATTGGGATACAGGAAGGTATAGAGATCCAAACAAAAGGAATGAGCAATATATTCAATGAAATAAAGGAGAAAACTTCCCAGACTTGTAGAATGAGACAGAATCGCAAATCCTAGAAGCTTACAGGATGCCAAATGTGCAAAATCATAAGAGATCCACACCTAGACATATTATAATGAAGATGCCCAACATACAGAAAAAGGAGAGAATTTTAAAAGCTACAAGATAAAGGAAGCAGATTACATTTAGTGGTAAACCAATCAGGATAACAGCTGATCTTTCAACACAGATTCTGAAAGCTAGAAGATCCTGCAATAACATTTTTCAAACACTGAAAGAAAATGGGTTCCATCCAAGAATTGTGTATCCAGTGAAATTAAGCTTCAGGATAGAAGATGAAATTAAAACTTTCCACGATAAACAAAAGTTAAAAGAATTTGCAGCTAGAAAACGATTTCTTAAAAACATCCTTGGCAAAACATCACAGGAAGGGGAAATGGAAAATAACAATGAAAACCAACAGTGGGAGGTAGAGGAGTAAAGGGGGGAAAATAATCAAGGAGGAAAACAAACCATGTTTAGTAACATAAATATACAAATATGGCTGGAAGAACAACCCATATCTCAATAATAACCCTAAATGTTAATGGCTTAAACTCACCAATTAAGAGACACAGGCTAGTAGAATGGATCATAAAACAAGACCCAACAATGTGCTGCCTACTGGAGACACATTTGTTAGGAAAAGATATACATAGACTGAAGGTGAAAAGTTGGGAAAAATCATATCACTCATATGGACTTCGGAAACAAGCAGAAGTGTCCATACTCATATCAAATAAAATAGATTTCAAGCCAAAGTTAATCAAAAGGGATAAAGAGGGACACTACATACTGCTCAAGGAAACCATACACCAACAAGACATAACAATCATAAATATATATGCCCCAAACATTGGTGCAGCTATGTTCATCAAACAAATTCTTCTCAAGTTCAAGATTCTAATAAACCAATATACAATACTCATGGGAGACTCAAACACACCTCTCTCACTACTGGACTGATCTTCCAAACAAAAGTTGAATAATGAAACTATAGAACTCAATAACACAATTAATAACCCAGACTTATGATATATATATAGAATATACCACCCAACATCAAGCAGTTACACTTTTTTCTCAGCAGCACATGGATACTTCTCAAAAAATAAATCATATATTATGTCACAGAGCTACTCTTAGACAATATAAAGGAGTAGATATAATACCAGGCATCTTATCTGATCATAAGGAAATGAAACTGAAAATCAACAATGAAAGAAAGAAGGAAAAATCATGTATCACATGGAGAATGAAAAATAGGTTACTGAATGATCAATGGGTTATAGAAGACATCAAGGAGGAAATTAAAAAATTCTTAGAGATAAATGAAAACACAGACATTACATATCAGAATCTATGGGACACATTGAAAGCAGTTCTAAGAACAAAATTCATTGCTTGGATTTCATTCCTTAAAAAAAGGAAAAAAAAAAGACAAATAAATGATCTCATACTTCATCTCAGAATCCAAGAAAAAGAAGAGCAAAACAACAGCAAAAGAAGTAGAAGCCAAGAAATAATTAAAATCAGAGCTGAAATTAATGAAATCGAAACAAAGAAACAATTGAAAAAATTGACAAAACTAAAAGATGGTTCTTTGAAAAAATAAATAAAATCGACCGACCCTTACCCAAGCTAACAAAGAAAAGAATAGGGAGAATTCAGTATCACAACAGATAGTTCAGAAATACAGAAGATAATCCGAAATTATTTTGAATTCTTATTCTTCAATAAAATAGAAGATAGTGAAGGCATCGATAAATTTCTCAAGTCATATAATCTGCCCAGATTGAGTCAGGAGGATATAGGCAACCTAAACAGACCCATAAAAATTGAGGAAATAGAATAAACCATCAAAAGACTACCAACTAAGAAAAGCCCAGGACCGGATGGGTATACAGCAGAGTTTTACAAAACCTTTAAAGAGGAACTAATACCAATACTTTTCAAGCTATTTCAGGAAAAATGCAAAAATCCTCAATAAAATTGTGGCGAATCAGATACAAAAAAATATTAAAAAAATTGTGCACCATGATCAAGTAGAATTCATCCCTGGGATGCAAGGCTGGTTCAATATACAGAAATCAATAAATGTTATTCGTCACATCAATAGACTTAAAAATAAGAACCATTTGATCATCTCGATAGATGCAGAAAAAGCATTCGACAATGTACAGCATCCCTTTATGTTCAAAACTCTGGAAAAACTAGGGATAACAGGAACATACCTCAATAATGTAAAAGCAATCTATGCTAAGCCTCAGGCTAGCATCATTCAGAATGGAGAAAAATTGAAGGCATTCCCTCTAAAATCTGGAAGAAGATAGGGATGCCCTCTCTCACTACTTCTGTTCAACATAGTTCTCGAAACACTGGCCAGAGCAATTAGAGAGATTAAAGAAATCAAAGGCATAAAAATAGGAAAAGAAGAACGTAAATTATCACTATTTGAAGATGACATGATTCTATACTTAGCAGACCCAAAAAGGTATACAAAGAAACTATTAGAGCTAATAAATGAATTCACCAAAGTGGCAGGATATAAAATCAATACGCATAAATCAAAGGCATTCCTGTATATCAGCAACAAATCCTCTGAAATAGAAATGAGGACAACCACTCCATTCAAAATATCCACACACACACACACACACACAAAAAAAATACTTGGGAATCAACCTAACAAAAGAGGTGAAAGACTTATAAAATGAAAACTACAGAACCCTAAAGAGAGAAATAGAAGAAGATCTTAGAAGATGGAAAAATATACTATGTTCATGGATAGGCAGAACTAACATCATCAAAATGGCAATATAACCAAAATTCTCTGTATGTTAAATGCAATGCCAATCGGGTCTAAAAGCATGCAATGGAGGAAGGATAGCATCTTCAACAAATGGTTCTGGGAAAACTGGAAATTCATATGCAACAAAATGAAACTGAATCCATTTCTCTCGTCATGCACAAAAGTTAACTCAAAATGGATCAAGGAGTTTGATATCAAATCAGAGACACTGCATCTGATACAAGAAAAAGTTGGCTATGATCTACATACTGTGGGGTTGGGCTCCTAATTCCTCAATAGGACACCCATAGCACACGAGTTAATAACTAGAATTAACAAATGGGACTTACTCAAACTAAAAAGTTTTTTCTCATCAAAAGAAAAAATAAGAGAGGTAAATAAGTAGTCTACATC
Source organism: Callospermophilus lateralis (assembly GCF_048772815.1). Classification (NCBI taxonomy): domain Eukaryota; kingdom Metazoa; phylum Chordata; class Mammalia; order Rodentia; family Sciuridae; genus Callospermophilus; species Callospermophilus lateralis. Next base: position 1,345,266 of record NW_027513510.1, on the reverse strand, counting down.
CTGGGAACAAATCTTTACTCCTCACACTTCAGATAGAGCCCTAATATCCAGAGTATACAAAGAACTCAAAAAATTAAACAATAAGAAAACGAATAACCCAATCAACAAATGGTCCAAGGACCTGAACAGACACTTCTCAGATGAGGACATACAATCAATCAATAAGTACATGAAAAAATGCTCACCATCTCTTGCAGTCAGAAAAATGGAAAACAAACCCACCCTAAGATACCATCTCACTCCAGTATGATTGGCAGCCATTATGAAGTCAAACAACAAGTGCTGCCGACGATGTGGGGAAAAGGGTACACCTGTACATTGCTGGTGGGACTGCAAATTGGTGCAGCCAATTTGAAAGAAGTATGGAGATTTCTTGGAAACTAGGAATGGAACCACCATTTGACCCAGCTATTCCCCTTCTCAGTGTATTCCCTAAGACCTAAAAAGTGCATGCTGCATTGACACTGCTACATTGATGTTCATAGCAGCACAATTCAAAATAGCAAGAGTGTGGAACCAACTTAGATGCCCTTCAATAGACGAAGGAAAAAAATGTGGCATTTATACACAATGGAGTAATACTCTGCATTAAAAAATGTCAAAATCATAGAATTTGCCGGGAAATAGATGGCATTAGAACAGATTATGCTAAGTGAAGCTAGCCAATCCCTAAAAAAAAAAAACAAATGCCAATAGTTTTATTTGATATAAGGAGAGTAACTAAGAACAGAGTTGGGAGGAAGAGCATGAGAAGAAAATTAACATTAAACGGGGGTGAGAGGTGGAAGAGAAAAGGAAAGAGAAGGAAAATTGCATGGAAATGGAAGGAGACCCTCATGGTTATACAAAATTACATACAAGAGGAAGTGAGGGGAAAGGGGGGAAAAAACCAAGGGGGAGAAATGAATTACAGTAGATGGAGTAGAGAGAGAAGATGGGAGGGGAGGGGATGGGGGATAGTAGAGGATAGGAAAGACAGCCGACTACAACAGACACTACTATTGCAATACGTAAAACAGTGGATGTGTAACAGATGTGATGCTGAAACCTGTATACGGGGTAAAAATGGGAGTTCATAACCCACTTGAATCAAAGTGTGAAATATGATATGTCAAGCAATAGGTAAAGTTTTGAACAACCAACAATAAAAATTAAAGGAAAAAAACACATAGAGAACTATTTCAAAGAAAAATGGACTAGATATATAACACCTACCCTTTATCATGCAAAAGGCAAGTCCAACTCTACACCATGCTTCCTCTGAACGGCTTGTATTTCTATTCTGTTTGTGTTATTATTCTCCATCATAGTAGGATTAGTAGTCAGAGTCTAGTAGGGTATGGGTTAGTGTCAGGGATTCAGTATTTTGAATGGAAAAAAGGAAAATGAATCCAATGTGCATGCAAATATGGGCTACACAATAAATTTCCCACTCTCATCCAGAACAATGGCTTCACATTACCTTCGCCCCAAATAAGACACAATTAGAGGAGAAGAGTTGGAAAATCTGTGAATATATATCTGGAATGGAAAATTCAAAGGAGTTCACAACCTTGGATGTGGTAGAGGAGTTTCCAAATGTAAGGGACAAGGTAAACACTCCACATACTTGTAGCTCTTCTGGCCTAAAGACTTCTTGAGAAACTGCCTCTGATGTTGGGAACTCAAAATATATGTTGTTGTCAGGAGCTTTAGCTTTCTTTCTAGTGAGACCATCAGAGCTGGGTCTACATCTATGTGACCTGGAGGACGTGGTTTCTTATTTTCCAATGAACACTAGGCTACAGTACTGAATTCTCTCTTTGTAAGTAAACTGTGACCACTGGGGTCTAAGAGTCTCCCCGTGTGGACTGTGAAGGCATTTGGTCATTCTCCACTTTTCGTGGTGTTTCTTGCTGCTACACTGGGAGATTGGTATTTTCTACACGAAATACAAGGAGTTGAACTGGGACACAGTGCTGAAGGGAGTTCTGTCATGTGTAGTGGGTCATGGTCTGCAGGAGAATGCACCAACCAGGCTTCTAGCCCACATAGATTGTCCCCTTGTCCATAGCAACTTGATTATGAACATTGCCCTAAAAATTCTCCATATACCAATATGCCTTTACATATAAGGGTTTCCTGGCTGCACCACGTCAGTCACATGCCATTTGGAAGCAATGGCAGATCCACATGGCCCCACCACGGATGTTTTATCACAAACCTGCACACCAAAGCTTGCGCCTACAATTGAGGAGTATCCAACTTACTGGCATCTCTGTTCTACACCATTTTAATGAAACTCAGTCAATAAAGGCACTCATGATCAGCAATAGGGCATACAAAGGTTCTCCAGTGCCACCTGGTCATAGGAATTTCAAAAATTTTATGGTATTTATCTAGCCATTTTTTAAGGTGGAAGTTGGAGGCACTGTGGGTTTCAATTCATTTAGGAACCATTAAATTGTGAGGAAGCTCATTTCAATGAAATCCCTGGAGGACACTCAAAGGCAAGTCTTCCCAAAGAGTCGCCAAAAGGTCACATGAAGCCAGGCCCATTGAGGTCTACAGTGTGAGGTCTATGTGTGTTTTCACTATGGCTGCCAAGTCTTTCAGAATAAAATCTTGTGATATCCTGGGTGAGATTCCCAGTGCTCTGTGGAAAGCCAGCCTGGGCCTAGGTCTCAGTTTCCAAGAGCGAGTCTCATGTGTGGCCTCCTAAAAACTCAACACAATTCATGCCAATACTTCTCTGAGTTCAGTTCCATAACTCAGTCTCTAAGGGGAATCACACCAGATTTCAAGTCCTGGTTGACCTAATCATCTCTTCCAACCCCAACACAAATGACCAAAATTAAACCAAAACATTCCCACATGACCCTCATCTTATTGCATATAGACACTCATCTTAACCTCTGGCTGGAAGTTTCCATGAAGGACACAGCCCAAGACAGTGTCCAAAATAGGCTTCCTTGCCCCTTATTTTCCTAATGTCAGGGTGGCCTGGACACCCTTCCTGTAACCCAGGAGTGATCAAATAGGCCTGCTGTAATACTGCTCTGCTTCTCCAATTTGAGGCCTACTGACAGTGGGGTTTAGAATCTTTATGTGAATTGGAGTCATAAGAAAACACAAACACCACTGGGCTAGCATGTGCAGGGCTTTGAAGAAATCATTTGACCCAAAGGATCCCTATTCTCACTTGATGGAGTTCAGGAACCTTACAGTGGAAGGCAAGAGACTTTATCCTCAATGACTCCTCTTTTGGGCATTTTGGTTTTGGATTCACACATGGGATCTTTCTTTATATCAATCAGGTGCTAAGAATCTAAGCCACAGCCTCACACAGGGCCAAGAGGCTGATTCAGACACACCCCTTTCTAAAGCAATTAGGCAAAGAGCCACAGGTGAGGCCCATTCATTTCCATTTGAAAAGTGTTTTGTTCTGGCTTCACGAAGGTGTGGCCTGAGGCAAAGAAATTCCTGACATACAGGGGAATAGAACAAAAGGTAAGCAAAAGGCCCAAAGCACGGTTTTTCCACTGAGACTTTACTGGTCACACTGATATCTGAGTTTTCTTAGTTGCACGCCATTCCCTTCAGCTAACCAGTACATGGCCATGTCACAGAGCTTGAAGGTGGTACTTCTCTTGGACACAAAACCATGAGTCTATTCTGGAGAGTGGCCAGAATTCAAAAATAAAACCAGAACTTAGGAAAATAGCAGGTGTTGCCCATCGATAAGGGAAGCCGCAGTGCATTCATATATTCGGCTGGATGAATCCTGGGAAGCTTTCTACCAGACAGGACACATCCATTCATGCATTCTCTTTTCTAATGTCTACAACCAAGGACACAATGGGATACACAGACATAGAAACACTTGCTTTATCAAATCACTTATTAGAAACAGTTCACTCCAAACCAAACAAACCGCCATTCCTACCTATTCTGAGAACATGAGACAAAAGCACAAACACACACCCACACCCACAAAGCACCTTCTTCGCCCAAGTAGGTCTCTGACTATCCGGAGTGTCCTCTGACTATTGGGCCAAACTATGTTCCCCCGAAATTGCCTGTCCTGTTTCAGATCTGGTTTCCTTGGCCAACTCTGTAAAGTTGTCAGGAGGCAGCGGTGATCCACTACCTGCTTTCTCAGGAAAGGCCACTCTTCAGAGCTTTCCTGGCTTTTGGCAATCCTCATATCAGTAGGTACCAACAAAGACTGATTCTGTCCTTGGTAAATCCAAAGAAGTGAGACCACTGCTACTGGGACTGGAATGGGATTTGGGTGCCTGGATTCCCTGATCCCAAATTCAGAGAGTTGTATCACCAAGGATGCGAGGTGAGGTCTGAGGTCACTTCTTCAGGAACTGAATGAGCTCACACCATTTGCAACCACTTTGTCCTAACAGGTGCTTCCAAGGGTCCCCTGAAATGAAGGCTGCCCCTGCTTCCTGTTACAGTTTCACGAGTTTGAATGGTATATTAACCATAGGCAACCGGGAACAGCTCTCCACACAGCCTGGTTTGGTTCTTCTTCTCTACATTAAGAAGAGAGAGGCTGATTCAGACATATCCCTTCATCCTGACCAGGTTGTTTGCAAGAGAAGATGACTTTTGCTCACTCAGTTCCTTCATAGCTGCCTACAACTTCTCCAGGGATCATTTTTACATGTACCTTTGAGTTTCTTAGCAATAGGAAGTTCCCCTACATTCCTATATTGTAAGACCTACTCTGTCCCTGCTCTTCTGTAAAGTTATATTGAGGGAACAGTGTATGGTTAGGGTTAATAACAGGTTCAATTTGCATTAGGAATCATTCTGCTGGATGAATAATGGTATTGGAAACCTGCGATATTTACAAGAATATATAGGTGAAACATAAGTATGAAAACAGAAATCTATTTAAGATTTGAAGCCCAGAAGAGCATTGGGACCTTGATTGTGATACTGAGATTTGATTTATTTTCTGCACAGATGTCTCAGATACATCAATATACAATGGCAAAGTTCCGTGTATTTTGGATGATTGATTGTCAAAGAGAACTTCCAGTCAAAAAGGGATAATCAGTAGGATTAGGAAGATAGTCGGTAGGTTTAGAAAGGAGAGTGAGCATAGGATTTGGACCAAAAGTTCTTTAGCTATAGGGTTTCGGGTATAGAGTGAATGTAAATGTCACCACATGTGAAGAGTCAGTCACAATGATGAACTGGGGAAAATATGTAGGAAAGCAGATATCAATAGAGACATTAGGAAATCTGGCAAAGTGTAGTCGGTAGTGAAAGGTTAATATAATAGGTACTTATCACTTCCTGTTTTCTGTATGCTTAATAAAACACTGTTGAAATCTTGAGAACTGTTTGCTAATCTTGTTCCCAGAATGTTCTGTCCTCAACTGCCAAACTGCAGAAAGTACTTCCTCACCCAGTTGCCCACAAACAGCTCACTCGCCCGGACCCATCAATAAACATCCTGCCCTGCCCTCTCAAAGGAAAGTATATAAGCTCTGCTTAAGCTGTTCTCAGGGCTCTCTGCTCTATTCAAGTGAACTCTGAGCCCCAGCATGCTGGACCCATAATAAACCCTTTGCTTTTGCATGAGACAGTCTCTTGGTGGTTTCTTCCCCGGACACTCGCCCGACCTTTACATATGGAGGTTCCACCGAGATCCAGCAGCGGCAGATGAGAGACCCCAACGGGCTCCTCTTGGGGTATGTAAGGCGCCTCTTTCTGGTTTCAGGTTTCAGGTTAGGGCTTGGCAAAATGGCTGTTGATGAAGAGTGTGAGCTCTCTCCGACGATGGCTGACAGACATGTCATAGAGCCACAGGCCACGTCACTGGGGGACTCCCCAGAGAACTCGGGAAATCGAGGAACAATAGTCTCCTCGACTCAGTGATATTTTGTTTCAGATTCGGCATATCCAGCCCATCAGGTTTTGCCGGCTACTCAGTCCTGGTCTCAGTGTTGGACGTCCATTGCCTGTCTTTATTGTATTGTCTTGTCTGTGTCGTGTGTCGTTGCTTTTACTGATTGTTTATCTTTCATAATGGGATAGAGCACTTCAATGCCTCTTTCCCTGACCCTTGATCATTGCACCAAAGTCCGCTTAAGGGCTCAGAATCTTTCTTTTTCAGTAAAACGCTGGACCTGGCAGACTCTCTGTGCCTCAGAATGGCCCACCTTTGGATTCAGATAGCCCCTAGAAGGATCTTTCTACTTCCCACTAATTTAAAAAGTCAGAGATATTGACTTTCAGCCAGCGCCACATAGACATCAGGATCAAGAGACATATATCTTAACTTTTCAGGACATCTGCAATTCTCCTCCTCCATGTGTGAAGCTTTTCCTTGCCCCTGCCCCCACTCCTACTCCTTCCCTCATGCTCTCTCATACCTTCTGCTCCTCCTCCTCCTTCAACCTCTGTTCTCCCTGAGTCACAAGATTTGACTCTACTGGACTCTCGTCCTACTACTTATTCCCTGCCCTCGTCCCCCAACCCCCAACACCCTCTAAGTAATTCCCCTGCTGCTGACTCAGCCTGTCCGCCATTGGAGGAAGCTAAGCGAGCCCAGCGAACTCCAAATAATTCCCCTGCAGCAAACACACCCCCTCCTCCCCTGGAGGATGCTGGCCCAGCTAAAGGAATTTGCCGGCGTTGAATGATTGAAATCCCTGGAACTCCCGTGATGCTCCCTCTCCATTTCTAAGGAACAATGATTGATGACAACCATGGGGGAAAAGTGCAAGCCTACCAGTTTTTACCTTTCTCCTCTTCAGACCTAAATAACTGGAAAAATAACAATCCCCCTTTTACTGAGGACCCCACCTGGGTCTCAGGTGTGGTTGAATCATTGATTTTTTCACACCAGCCTACTTGGGATGACTGCCAACAACTCCTAGGGACTCTCTTCATGACAGAGGAACAAAAGAGGATCTTCCTGGATTCTAGAAAAAAATATTCTCGGACCAGATGGGTGACCGACAAAACTTCCCAACATATGCAAAGCCGCCTTTCCCTTGCACAGACCCAACTGGGACCCCAAAACCTGTGAAGGTAATGAGCATCCTTCCTCTTATTGCCGGGCTCTAATAGTGGGTATCTTAGTGGCCGCTAGGCGATCAACTATTTTGGCCAAGGTAAGAGAGATTATTCAAGGGACTGATGAATGTCCCTCCATGTTCCTACAGGGAATTATGGAGGCATATAAGAGATTTACTCCTTTCGATCCTCAGGCAGAGAATCAAAAGGCATCTGTCATGGTGGCCTTTATTGGGCAAGCTGTTCTGGATATTAAAAGACAGTTACAATGCTTAGATGGATTACAAGATATGACTTTGAGAGGTTTAGTCAGAGAAGCCAAGAAGGTATACTAAAAGAGAAACTGAGGAAGAGTATGGAGCAAAGGGAGGATAAAAGAAACAAAAGACAGACTAAGGCATTGACTAAGGTCCTGGTCACAACAACAAATAGACCAGAAATTAAGAAACATGGAGACAGGAAGGGACACCGGGGACCACACTAGAGGCCACCCCTGGCCTCAATTCAATGTGACTACTCTAAAAAAAAAGGACACTGGGCTAAAGAGTGCCCTAGAAAGAGACAGCCTGGCCAGCTGGACATTCTGACTCTGTAGGATTACTAAGAAAGTTGGGGCTCAGATCCTCTCCTCGAGCTCAGGTTAACTTTTGAAGTGGAGGGGACCCCAGTATACATTGAAGTGGATACAGGGGCAATATATTCTGCCTTTAAGGCCCCATTGGAACCTCTATCAAATAAAAGGTCTCTAATTCAAGGGGCTAATGGCAGTAAATATCAGGCTTGGACAACTAAGAGGACCATGGACCAGGGGAAAGGAAAAATCCATCACTCCTTCCTAGTAATCCCAGAATGCATGGCCCCATTGATTGGCAGAGATCTGCTCACAAAGCTCTGGGCCAAAATAACTTTTAATCCTGAAGGCCCCCAAGTGGAATTTCTAAATCCTTCAGTAAAAACTCCTATAATCACGGCTCTAACTATTTCAGTAGAAAATGTACATCAAATCACTCACCTTGGTTCAAAGAAACTGCATTCATTTTTGAAGGATCAAAAACAGAGTTTTCCACTAACCGACTCACAGTGAAAGGAAACACCTGAATGGATAACAGAAGCCTGTTGGGTCCATCAATTGGTTAATTCTTACCCTTCCAAGCTTCCTGCAGGAAAGCACCTACGAGGAACCAGACCAGGACAATTCTGGGAAGTGGACTTTACTGAAATTAAGCCAGCAAGGAATGGACTTAAATATCTCCTAGTCTTTGTAGATACATTTTCAGGATGGATTGAAGCTTTCCCCCCAAAAAAAAAGAAAAGAAAAAAAAAATGAAACAGCGCAAATGGTGGTCAAGAAGATCCTGGAAGATATTTTTCCAAGCTATGGCCTGCCTAAAGTAATAGGGTCTGATAATGGACCGGCGTTCGTGGCCCAGGTAACTCAGAGGTTAGCAAGGACCCTGGGGATTAATTGGAAATTACATTGTGTTTACAGACCCCCGAGTTCAGGACAGGTAGAAAGAATGAATAGAACCATTAAAGAGACCATAACAAAATTAAGCTTAGAGACCGGCATAAAAGATTGGACTATGCTCCTGCTTTATGTACTGTTTCATGCAAGAAATACTCAATCTATTTCTTTGTGTAACCTCACACCCTGTGAAATTCTCTATGGTGTCCCTCCTCCAGTAAGGGTCCTACCCCAACTCTAAGACCTAAAGATTCCTTCCACACCCCCTTGCTTAACAGACTTAAAGCTCTTGAAAGAACTCAGAGACACCTGTGAAAACAGATGGCCACTGCCTACCAACCTGGGGATGAGGGGACTCTACAGCGATATCAAATAGAGACTTCATCTATGTAAGACGACATCTGGCGTCATCCCTGGAACTCCCCTGAAAAGGACCATACCAGGTGCTACTTATAACACCTACAGCGTAAAGGTAGTCAAAATCACTTCCTGAATCCCTACCTCTCATCTCAAGCCTGTGCCCTGTCCAGACTCTGGCTGGAAACTGGAAAAGACTGGAAACCCTTTCAAATTGTGGATTCGCTGTGTGGATAAGGCTATAGACTCTCCCCTTGACCACCAGTAGTCCTAACCCTCATAAGCCCGTTCAGCAGCGATGTCTGATCACAAATCCTACTGGAAAGGAAGTATGGTCTATCTTGCATACAGCCCGCTTAGGGACCTGGTGGCCATCTCTCCAGCCAGACATTTGTCAGCTGCGTATAGGTCTTCCCTATTGGGATATCCCTAATGAAGAGGATCCCACTAAAATTCCATTAAATTCCTTCCATACCATAGATAATGGAAACAAACATTATTGATGTAGGGACACACGAGCCAGATGCTGGTTGGCTAGCCTAGATTACTATGTTTGCCCAGTGTACTATCAAAGCCACAAACAGTCAAGGCTGTGTGCTGGAAACGCCGACATCTTCTGTAAGTCATGGGGATGTGAGCATACAGGGACTGCCACATGGAACCCAAACTCCTCATCAAATTCTGTACACAGCATTGGCCATATTACCAATTAGACAACCAAAACTGATGGCCCCCTGAGGGGTCTCTAGATCTTCAAATTCTGTGTGACCTTTTTAACTTCTGCAAGTGCTCAAAAGGTGAAAGGAGATTCCTCTATGTGGAGGCCTTTTTTTTCAAAAGGGCCTCAAAAGGGTGAAAGGAGATTCCTCTATGTGGAGGCCTTTTCTCTCCTTTGCTCACATTGTGAACTATGCTTCTCCAATACATGCTCACCCTCAGCCTTCTGCTCTAGACTCTCTGTTGTCACTCCCACATCATCAACTTGATTTCTCCCCTCCAATTACTATATTAAAAAACCAAACCTCCACCGTTTCTCAGACCATTGCCCCCTTGCTGAGGTAGCAGGTACTGAGGTAACCCTCCACTCACTCACTCCTCTCTTCTCCTGTCAGTGCCCACACTAGGTCCCACCAGGTCCTCTTACCAGCTAACCCAAAGCTCAAACCAGCTGAGAAGAGCCCTCAGACCCCTATCCAAGATGTAATGAAAATGGCCTTTAAAGTTGCTTTGTCATCACTGAAAACAGGTTACTAAGAATTTAAAGTCCCTTACAGGCTTTTTGGGATACTCACTCCCATCTCCCCCTCTGTTCTACCCGTTCTACTACTCCTGTTTTTGGTGCTAGGAAGATCTCAAAACCCTTTTCCATTATTCTTTTACATCTCTCATTCCTCATTCTCAGATCCAAAGAGCTGCGCTCAGCCCTGCATTCCCCGTCTTCCCTCTCTGTACCAGGCCCACAGGAAAGTCTTAACTGACCTTATCCAGAAGTTTTCACCATGGCTAACTTTAGGACTTTCAGCAAAAGAGTCCCTATAAAAGAGTTCAGTGTAGATAAACTTCCTGTTTTTGTGTTGCCCTGGTCTACCTGGCAACTGGCTGAAAAAAATCAGCACTCCTGAGCTAGACACACCCTTACTAGTTTTTCACAACATATGTGATCAAGGCCTCTGGCCTTGAGCTGGGGCTTCATAGAGATGGCTACATTTGTAAGATGGATAAGTTGCAAACTGGGCTCCGTGGAAACAGCTGGCAGAGGGAAAAAAGGGGAAAAAAAAGCTCTCCCCCACCCAGGTGTCCTTGAAAATTTAACTTGCCCAGAACTGAGGAAAAATCGGAAACAAAAACTGCTCTTTGTGAACTTCTGCAGACTGTGAACTTCAGAGCCCCTTCCCTTACATGTTGGGTACAAAATTCTGAAACTACCTAAACTTGGGTTTCAGGGGATTAATTGATTACAACAGAAGCAATGCCCTCTGAATCTGGTTGCAACCAAATATGACTGTTTCCTTGTCTTTGGTGCTATCTTAGGTGCCTTGCCTTTTCTGTCCCTACAACAATATAATTCTATATACTTAAACGTTGTTTATGTTTTTATGAAATGGTCAACAGAAGTGATTAATTGTGTAATGGTGCAGATGTTTCCCAGAGTGCTCTATTATGACGCAGGTTCATTTGAAGATCAAATAGAGGGGCATACAACCCGGTTCAGGTGGGAACATATATCTCTCACCTTAGCCATTCTATTTTGAATAGGAGTTGCTGCCCGGGTTCGCACAGGAACCACTGCCCTGGTCCATGGGACAAAACAAATGACCCAATTAGAAGCAGCAATAGATCAAAACTTAAAGATATTAGAAAATTCCATCACAGCTTTGCAGGAATCTTTTACCTCTCTCTTTGAAGTTTGCTGGGAGCCATCAGCCAAGTAGGTATGACAAATTCCTTGCCAGCTTACTCCCATGCTGTCTAGTGGAAGGACTTCTGAAAGGTGACCTTGCTCAAGGACCAGGGCAGGATCCGTGTTTAGGGTGTTCCCCCTTTAGAATAGGGCGGTTTAGCATAATAGGAGATTAGGGTGTTCCCCCTTTAGAATAGGGCAGTTTAGCATAATAGGAGATTAGGGTGTTCCCCCTTTAGAATAGGGCGTATCCTGCTGCTGAGTTCCTCTTGAGTGCTTAGGGTCAGACAGTATATTTTGGGAGACAGAAGCCCATGCAGAGTGGATTTGGGAGAGAGTGGATTTGGGCAGAGAACGTGGATTCCCCCAGAGCGTGTTTGTAGACGGCCGGTGTGAGTTCGGGAATAAAGAATTGCTGTTTGAATCTACAAGCTGTGTGGAGACTCGTGATTTGTGCCCAGCCAAAGACTGCGGCAGAAGTTGTTTTACAGAAAAGTCGAGGGTTGGACCTCCATTTCATGAGAGAAGGGAGCCTTTGTGCTGCATTGAGGAAAGAATGTTTTTTTTTTGTTTGTTTTTGTTTTTTTTATGTCGACCATACTGGAGTTGTAACAAACTCTATGAGTAAATTAAAAAGATGCCTTGAAGAGCATCAAAGAGAGATAGAGACCCAAAATTGGTGGTTTGAGTCTTGGTTTACACAGTCCCCCTGGTTAACTACATTTTAATCAACCCTGGCCGGTCCAATAATAATCCTCATTTTATTGCTTACTATAAAACCCTGTTTCTCAACCATGTAATTTCTTTTCTCCAAGCTCAAATTGGACAAGTTAAACTTATGTTAATACCCCACTAGCATACATAAAATGTGACACCCCCCAACAATCACTTTTATGATTAAAAGTAGCCAGAAGAAGAAGTGGGGAATGAAATGTTAATAAAATATGTACTTGTCACTTCCTGTTTTTCTGTACGCTTAACAAAACACTGTTGAAATGTTGAGAAATGTTTCCTAATCTTGTTCCCAGAATGTGCTGTCCCCAACTGCCAAACTGCAGAATGTACTCCCTCACGCGTTTACACACAAACCGCTTACTCGCCCTGACCCATCAATAAACTTCCCTCCCTGCCCTCTCCAAGAAAATTATATAAGCTCTGCTTAAGATGTTCTCAGGGCTCTCTGCTCTATTCAAGTGAGCTCTGAGCCCCAGCATGCTGGACCCCAAATAAACCCTTTCTGTTGCATGAGATAGTCTCTTGGTGGTCTCATCCTCTGACACTCGCCCTACATTTACTTGGATGATTGAATGTAGATGAGAACATCCATTCAAAAGTGATAGTCGGTAAATTTAGGAAGATAGTCAGTAGGTTTAGGAAGAAGAGTTAGTATAAAATTTGGAACAAAAGTTCTTTAGCAATAGGGTTTCGGTTACAGAGTGAATGTAAATGTCAACACAAGTGAAGAGTCAGTCACAATGATGAATTGGAGAAAATATGTTGGAAAGCAGATATCAATACAGACATTACAAAATCAGGCAAAGTATAACGTCAGTGATAGGATTAGACATTTTCAACAGGGTTGAGTTTGAATATATAATCTTAGGAAGAAACGAATAAGTAGTCATCAATAGGATTGATATTTGAAAGCATTAGGCAAATTGGAAATTGATGATTTTAGTAATCCATGTTCACTTTCCATTTAGGCTTTGGTACAAATATAAGTTTGACCTTTGAATTTTGTGTCCAGAATATTACTGTGATAAAATGTATATATAGATCGGGTGACATAAGAATTTCTTCCACCATTTTTGGGAGCAATATTTTGAAGACTTATAAATTAGTATTTGGGGTACAAACAGGTGTACCCTGTGTCTATGAATATAGAGATAATGCATGAATAGACCAACTGTGAATAAGTAATATAACTGGTTCCACTTTAAATGGTGGATTGAATTGATATCTGAAAATATGAAAAATCTTATATTGATATACAATCATTCATTCCAACAAGTTATACATCAATGTTAATATTAGGGTTATGGTTTATCATGAAGGGTGTGTGAGTTTTGCTTCAATGTGATTATGAAAATCGAAAATAATGTGTTTGGAAAAAAGAATCTTGAGAAGACCAGTTAAGAAATATGGAAGAATACATGTGTTCTAAAGTAGGAAGTGATTGAAAGTGAAAAAATGCCTATAATTTTGTCATCTTTTTGATGAAATATATATCCTATGATGTGCATAAACTGAAGAAATAGTAATGTACCAGTGTTGAATTAAAATGAACATCAAAATACACATCATGTTCCATTTGAATCTTCTTGCATTGAGGTTAAACTGGGTCAGTTACTCTAGATATATTAGGATTTGTATGCAACATTCACTGAAGTTAGTTTTCAGTACAAAAAACAAAGAAGTATTTCAGGTGGATGAATATTTCTGAGAATAATATTTAGAAAAGATCATCATAAATCCACATACATGAATATGAATGAATTAAGGGAGTGTATATTAAGATACAAATATTTCATATTTTGAAGAATCTGGAGAATGTGTGTATGTATATATATACACATATATATACATACACACAAACACATTAAAAACTCGCAATATATATGCTATTCGAAATTCATCATGAAATATATATCATTCACAGATCTAAAATATTCATTTTACTGAACATGGATTTATGTATAATGTTGTAAAACTAGGAAGCTCATCCATTGGTTATATTTTCAGTTCCAACGGTGTTTAGGAGGAGTGATCTTCTCTCACAATTTGTATCTGCCAAGTCGTTCACCTCACAAGAATGTAGGTGTGGTACCAGGTAGGATTCTATATGTGTTTATTGCTGTTGCATTGGGAGTTTAGTAATTGCTTCATGGAATCCAAGGAGTTCAACTGGGACACAGTGCTGGAGCGAGTTCTGTCAGGCGTGGTGGGTCAGGGTATGCAGGAGAATGCACCAACCAGGCTTCTATCCCACATAGCTTGCCCCCTTAAACATAGCAACCTGATTGTAAACATTGCCCTGAAACCTCACCATATAACAAGATGCCTTTGCATAGGAGGGTCTGCTGACTTCACCATGTCAGTCACAAGCCATTTGGAAGCCAATGGCAGATCCACATGGCCCCACCACAGATGTTTTTCACACACCTGCCAACCACTACTCTAGGACAACTACTCAGCAGGCTCCAACTTATTTTCATGAAACCCAATCAATCAAGGCACTGTCTGGTACACTCATGATCAGCAACAGAATATCCAATGGTTCTCCAGTGCCACCTGGTCATGGGAAAATGAAAATTTTCATGGTATTTATCTAGCCATTTTTCAAGCATGAAGTTGGATGCACTGTGGGTTTTAATTCATTCAGGAACCATTAAATGTTGAGGAAGCTCATTTCAATGAAAGTTCTGGAGAATTCTCACAGGCAAGGCTTCCCAAAGAGTGGCCAAAAGGTCACATGAAGCCAGGGCCATTGAGGTCTAAAATGTGATGTCATTGTCTGTTTTGACTCTCAACAATGGCTTCCAAGTCTTTCAGAATAAAATCATGTGATATCCTGGTTGAGATCAGAGTGCCCTGTGGAAAGCTACCCTGGGCCTTGATTTCAGTTTCCAAAGATGACTCTCATGCGTGGCTTCCTCAAATCCCAACACAATTCATGGCAATACTTCTCTGAGGTGAGTTCCAGAACTCAGTCTCTAAGGGGAATCACACAAGAGTTCAAGCCCAGGTGGACCCAGTCATCTCTTCCAACTGCCACACAAATGACCACAATAAAACCGATATTCTCCCACATGGCCCTCATCTTCTTCCATATTGACACTCATCATAACCTCTGGCTGGAGGTGTCCATGAGGGACGCAGCCCAAGACAGTGTCCAAAATAAGCTCCATTGCTCCTCATTTGCCTAAATTCGGGGTGGCCTGGACACCCTTCCTTTGTACCAGGAGTGATCAAAAAGGCCTGCCCGTAATACTGCACCACTTTTCCCATTTGAGGCCTATTGAGTGTCGGTTAAAGATACTTTATGTGAATTGGAGTGATGAGAAAACCTAAGCACCTACGGGATAGCCTCTGAAGGGCTTTGATGAACTCATCTGACCCAAATGATCCCTATTCTCACTTGATGGAATTCAGGAACCTTACAGAGGAAGGCAAGAGACTTCATCCACAATGACAACTCTTTTTGCCATTTTTGATTTGGATGCACACATGGGATCTTTCTTTAGATCCATCAGGTGCTGAGAATCTAAGTCAAAGAATCACACTGGGCCAAGAGGCTGATTCAGACACAACTCTTTCCAAATCAATTAACGAAAGAGCCAAAGGTGAAGCCTATTTATTTCCATTTGAAAACTATTTTGTTCAGGATTCACAAAGTGGTGGCTTGAGACAAAGACTTCCTGACTCTCAGGGCAACAGAACAATAGGTAAGCAAATGGCCCAAAGCAGGGTTTCTCCACTGAGACTTTCCTGGTCAACTGATATCTGAGTTTTCTCAGATGCTCGTCATTTCCTTCAGCTATCCAGAACATTGCCTTGTCACAAAGCTTGGAGGTTGTACATAACTTAGACACAAAACCATGAGCCTATTCTGGAGAGTGTCCAGAATTCTGGAAGAAAACAGCAAATTAGGAAGGTAGCAGGTATTGCCCATTAATAAGGCAATCCACAGTCCATTCATAAAATGGGCAGGGTGAATGCTGGGAAGCTTTCTACTAGACAGGACATATCCATTGATGCATTCTCTTTTCTAATGTCTACAACCACGGACACAGTGTGATACACAGACCCAGAAACACTTGCCTTGTCAAACGACTTACTAAAAACAGTTCACTCCAAACCAAACAAACTGACTTTCCTTCCTATTCTCAGAACATGAGACAAAACCACAAACCCACACCCACACTGACAATGACACCTTCTTCCCCCAAATAGGTATGAGACTATCCGGAGTATCCTCCGACTGGTGGGCCATACTATGTTCTCCCAAAATGTCCTGTTCTGTCTCAGATCTGGTCTCCTTGGCCAACTCTGTGAAGTTGTCAGGAACCAGGAGTGAGCCGCTACCTGCTTTTCCAGGAAAAGCCCATCTTCCGAGCTTTCCAGGCATTTGGCCTCCTCACCTTAGGAGGAACCAAGAAAGACTGATTCTGTCCTTGGTAAATCCAAACAAGTGAGACCACTGGGACTGGGACTGGGACTGGATCTGGGTGCCTGGCGTCCTGGATCCCATGTTCAGAGAGTTCCATCAATAAGGAAGTGAGTTGAGGTCACTTTTTTCAGGAACTGAATGAGATCACTGCCTCAGCAACCACTTTGTCCTAAGAGTTTCTTTCAACGGTCCCATGAGATGGAGGCTGCCCCTACTTCCTGTGACACTTTCACAAATTAGAATGGTATATCAACGATAGGGAACCAGGAACAGCTCTCCACACAGTCTTGGTTTGGTCCATATTCTCTACATTAAGATGAGAGAGGCTGATTCAGAAACATCCCTTCATCCTGACCAGGTTGTTTGCGATGGAAGATGACTTTTGCTCTCTCAGGTCTTTCATACCTGCCTACATCTTCTCCAGGGATCATTTCTGCATGGCGCTTTGAGGTTCTCAGCAGATGGAAAATCCACTACATTCCTGTATTGTAAGATCAACACTGTCCCTGCTCTTCTGTAAACATGTTATTAACACAAACAGTGTATGGTTAGTGTTAATAACATGTTCCATTTGGGTTAGGAATTATTCTGCTGCATGAATAATTGTATTGGAAACTTGTGATTATTTTAAGAATATAGAGATGAAATATATGTATGAAAAAAGAAATCTAAGTAAGATTTGAAGCCCAGAAGGGCATTGGGCCCTTGATTGTGATACTTAGCGTTGAATTACATTCTCCACCGATGTCTCAGATAAATCAATACACAATAGCATAAGACCTTGTTACTTGAATGATTGAATGTAGAAGAGAACATCCAGTCAAAAAGGGATACTCGGTAGGATTAAGAAGATAGTTAGTATGTTTAGGAAGAAGAGTGAGTATAGGATTTGGAACAAAAGTTCTTTAGCAATAGGTTATTTATTAGAGTGTGAAAGTAAATGTCAGCACATGTGAAGAGTCAGTCACAATGATGAACTGGGGAATATATGTAGGAAAGCAGATAGCAATAGAGACATTATGAAATCAGGCAAATTATAAAGTGAGGGATAGGATTAGACATTTTCCATTGGGTTGAGTTTGAATATATAATTTTAAGAAGAAACACATGTGTAGTCACCAATAGGATTGACATTTGAGAGCATTAGGGAACCTGGACATGGATGTTTTTAGTAATCCATGTTTTCTTTCCATTTGGGCTTTTATACAATCATAAGTGTGACCTTTGCATTTTGTGTCCAGAATATTTCTGTGATCAAATGTATATGAAGATCAGGTGACATGAGTCCACTTCCACCATTTCAGGGAGCAATATTTTGAAGACGTATAAATTAGTATTGGGGGTACAAAGAGGTGTACACTGTGTCTATGAATATAGAGATAATGCATGAATAGACCATAGTGTGAATAAATAATATAACTGGTTCCACTTTAAATAATGGATAGAATTGGTATCTGAAAAGATATAAGAAATCTTATATTGACATACAATCATTCATTCAAACCAGTTATACATCTAATGGTAATATCAGAGTGATAATTAATATGAATGGTATGTGAGTTTTGCTTCCAAAGTGATTATGGAAATCAAAATTAATGTGTTTGGTATGAAATCTCATGAAAAGACCAGTCAAGAAACTTAGAGGAATACATGTGTTCTGAAGCAGGACGTGATTAAAAGTGAAACAAATGCCTATAAATTTTTGAACTTGTGGATGAAATCATATATCCTATGATGTCCATAAACTGAAAAAATAATAATGTACCAATATTGAATAAAAATGAACTTCAAAATACACATCATGTCCCGTAGGATTCTACTTGCATTGATGTTTAACTGATTCAGTTACTGTAAAAATATTAGGATTTGTAAGCTCCATTCACTGAAGTTAGTTTTCAGTACTAGGAAATAATTATGTATTTCAGGCAGATGAATATTTCTGAGAATTATCTTGTGAAAAGTTGATTATAAACCACATATAGAAACATGAGTGAATTTAGGGAGTGTATAATAAGAAACATATATTTCACATTTTGAAAAATCTGGACAGTATATATATATATATATATATATATATATATATATATATATATAGATAGATAGATAGATAGACAGACAAACACAGACATTATAATGTAGCAATCTATATGCTAATCGAAATTCACCGTGTAATACATGTCATCAACATATCCAAAAATATTCATTTTACTGAACATCGATTTATATATAATGTTGTTCATCTAGGAAATTCACCAATAGGTTTAATTTTCAGTTCCATCATGATTTAGGGAAATTGATATCTTATCAAAATATGTATCTTTCAAAATCAGTGAGCTTACAAAAATGTACTTGTGATACCAGGTAGGATTCTAAATATGCATAAAAAATACATGTGATGAATAGGCTACAGAGAATGGGAGATAGAAATTTACATATGTGTTAACTTTAAAAACTCATTGAGAACTATTACAATGAAAAGTTGACTCGATTTATAACACATACCCTTGATAAAGCAGAAGGGAAGTCCAAGTATACACCATGCCTCCTATGAACGGCCTGTATTTCTATTCTGTTAGGTTTCTTGTTCTCCATCATATTAGGATTAGTAGTCAGAGTCTAGTAGGTTATGGGTTAATGTCAGGGATTCAGTATTTCAAATGGAAAATATGAAAATGAATCTAATGTGTATGCAAATATGTGCTACACAAAAATCATCCCACTCTCATCCAGAACAATGCCTTGACATAACCTTCGCCCTAATTAAGACACAATTAGTGGAGAAGAGTTAGAAAATCTGTGAATACATATGTGGAAATGAAAATGCTCAGGAGTTCACAGCCTTGGAGGAGGTAGAGGAATTTCCAAAAGTATGGGATAGGGTAAATACTCCACAAATATGGAGTTCTGCTGGCCTAATGACTCTTTGAGAAACTGCCTTTGAGGTTGGGCCCTTGTAATATATGTTGTTGTCAAGAGCTTCAGCTTCCTTTGTAGTGAGACAATCAAAGCTGGATCTGCATATATGTGACCTGAAGGACATGGTTTCTTCTTTTCTAGTGAACATGAGGCAGCAGTTCTAAATTCCCTCATTGTAGGTAAACTGTGGCCACTGGGAGCTAAGTGTCTCCTCGTGTGGACTGAGAAGCCATTTGGTCATTCTCCACTTTTCCTGGTGATTCTTACTGCTGCACTGGGAGTTTGGTATTGGCTTCAGTAAATACCATGAGTTCAACGGGGACACAGTGCTGGAGGGAGTACTCTCACGTGTGGTGGGTCAGGGTGTGCAGGAGAACACCCCAACCAGGCTTCTATTCAACAAAGCTTGCCCCCTTGTCTGTAGCAACCCATATTCTGAACATTGCCCTAAAACCTCTCAATGTAACAAGATGCCTTTACATATAAGGGTCTGCTGGCTGCACCATGTCAGTCAAAAGGCATTTGGAAGCCAATGGCAGATCCATGTGGCCCCATCACAGATGTTTTATCATACACCTGCAAACCACTGCTCTAGGCCCACTACTAAGCAGGTTCCAACGTACTGGCATCTTTGTTCTACACCATTTTCATGAAACCCAGTAAATCAAGGCACTGTCTGGTATCTCATGATCAGCAACAGAACATCCAATGATTCTCCAGTGCCACCTGCTCTTGGGAATTATTCCATGGTATTTATCTAGCCATTTTTTAAGGATGAAGTTGGTGTCACTGTGGATTTCAATTCATTCAGGAACCATTAAATGGTGAGGAAGCTCATTTCAATGAAAGCTCAGGAGAACTCTCACAGGCAAGTCTTCCCAAAGAGTGGCCAAAAGGTCAAATGAAGCCTGGCCCATTGAGGTCTACAATGTGAGTTCCATGTGTTATTTGACTCTCAAGTATGGCTGCCAAGTCTTTCAGAATGAAATCATGTGATATCCTAGCTGAGATTCCCAGTGCTCTGTGGAAAGCCATCCTGGCCTAAATCTCAGTCTCCAAGGGCAACTCTCCTGCGTGGCCTTCTAAAATCCCAACAGAATTCATGGTAATACTTCTCTGAGTTCAGTTCCAAAACTCAGTCTCTAAGGGGAATCACACCATAGTTCAAGCCCAGGTTGATCCAGGAATCTCTTCCTACTGCCACACAACTGACCACAATTAATACCAAAACACTCCCACATGGCCCTCATCTTCTTTTATATAGACACTCATCATAACCTCTGGGTTGAGGTTTCCATGAGGGGTGCATACCAAGACAGTGTCCAAAATAATCTCCCTTGCCTCTAATTTGCCTAAAATCAGGGTGGCCTGGAAACCCTTCCTGTTAACCAGGAATGATCAAATAGGCCTGCCATTAATACTGATGTACTTCTCCAAATAATCACACTGGGCCAAGTGGCTGATTCAGACACATCTCTTTACAAAGCAATAAAACAAAGAGCCACAGGTGATGCCTATTCATTTCCATTTGAAAACTCTTTTCTTCAGGATTCACAAAGGGGTGGCCTAAGGCAAAGACCTTCTAGATATTCACAGCACCAGAACCATAGGTAAGCAAAATTCACAAAGCAGGGTTTCTCCACATAGACTTTACTGGTCACACTGATATCTGAGTTTCCTGAAATGCTCCCATTTCCTTCAGCTCTCCAGTACATGGCCATGTCACAGTATCTTGAACAGAAAACCATGAGCCTATTCCGGAGAGTGCCCAGAATTCAGGAATAAAACAGGAAATTAGGAAGATAGTAATTGCTACCCATCCATAAGGAAAGCTGCAGTCCAATCATAAATTGGGCAGTATGAATTCTGGGAAGCATTATACTAGACAGGACACATTCATTGATGCATTATGTTTTCTAATGTCTACAACTACAAACACAGTGGATACATAGACATAGAAACACTTGCCTTGTCAAACGACTTACTAGAAACAGTCCACTTCAAATCAAACAAACTGCCTTTCCTACCAATTCTCAGAACATGAGGAAAAACAACAAACTCACACCCACAACAACATAGGACTTTCTTCCCCCAAGTAGGTCTTTGACTCTCCGGAATTACCTCTGATTGTTGTACCATACTATGTTCCCCCAAAATGCCCTGTACTGTCTCAGATCTGGACTCCTTGGCAAACTCTTTGAAGTTGTCAGGAGCCAGCTTTGAGCCACTACCTTCTTTCTCAGGAAAGGCCACTCTCCAAAGCTCTCCTGGCATTTGGCCATTCTCAAATCAGTAGGTACCAAGAAAGACTGATTCTGTCCTTGGTAAAACCAAACAAGTGAGCCCAGTGGGACTGGGTCTGGGACTGGTTCTGTGTGCCTGGCTTCTGGGATTCCAAGTTCAGAGTGTTCCAAGACCAAGGAAGTGAGATAGGTCACTTCCGTTCGGAACTGAATGAGGTCACTGGTTTGGCAACCACTTTGTCCTAACAGTTCCTTCAAAGGGTCCCATGAGATGGAGGCTGCCCCTACTTTCTGTGACACTTTCACAACTTAGAACGATATATCAACCATAGGCACCCGGGAACAGCTCTCACACAGACCTGGATTGGTCCATCTTCTCTACATTAAGAAGAGAGAGGCTGATTCATAAACATCCCTTCATCCTAACCAGGTTGTTTGCCTTACATGATGACTTTTGCCCTCTCAGGTCCTTTATAGCTGCCTTCATCTTCCCCAGGGATAATTTCTGCATGGACCTTTGAGGTTCTCAGCGGGTGGAAGATCCCCTATATTCCTCTATATTAAGACCAACTCTGTCCCTGTTCTTCTATAAAGTTAGATTGAGGGAACAATGTATGGTTAGGGTTAATAACATGTTCTATTTAAGTTAGGAATCATTCTGCTGGATGAATAATGGTATTGGGAACCTGGGATATTTATAAGAATATAGATTTGAAATATAAGTATGAAAACAGAAATCTAGGTAAGATTTTAAGCCCAGAAGGGCATTGGGCCCTTGATTGGAATACTTAGCATTGAATTTCGTTCGCACAGATGTCTCTGATAAATCAATATACAATGGCATATCATCTTGTACCCTGGATGATTGAATGTAGAAGAGTTCATCCAGTCAAAAAGGGATAGTTGTTAGGATTAGGAAGATAGTCGGTCTGTTTCGGAAGAAGAGTGAGTATAGGATTTGGACCAAAAGTTCAATAGCCCTAGGTTTTCGGTTAGAGAGTGAATGTAAATTTCAGCACATGTGGAGAGTCAGTCACAATGATGAACTGGGAAAATTATGTAGGAAATCAGATATCAATACACACATTATGAAATCAGGCAAAGTATAAAGTGAATGATAGGATTAGACATTATCAACAAGGTTGAGTTTCAATATATAATCTTAGGAAGAAACAAATATGTAGTCACCAATATGATTGACATTTGAGAGCATTAGGAAACCTGGACATGGATGTTTTTAGTAATCCAGGATCACTTTCCATCTAGGATTTGCTACAATCAGAAGTGTGACCTTTGCATTTTGTGATCAGAATATTACTGTGATAAAATGTATATGTAGATCAGGTGACATGAGTATTTCTTCTAACATTTTGGGAGCAATATTTTGAAGAGGTATAAATTAGTATTGGGGGTACACAGAGTTGTACCCTGTGTCTATGAATGTAGAAGAAATGAATGAATTGACAATACTGTGAATAAATAATATACTGTTTCCACTTTAAATCATGGATTGAATTGATATCTGAAAATATATAAAAATCTTATATTGATATACAATCATTCATTCCAACGAGTTATACATCTAATGGTAATATTAGGGTTATGTTTTATCATGAAAGGTGTGTGAGTTTAGCTTCAAAAGTTATTATGGAAATGGAAAATAATGTGTTTGGAAAGAAATCTCATGAAAAGATGAGTCAAGAAATATAGAGGAATTCATATGTTCTGAAGCAGGATTTGATTGTAAGTATAAAAAAAGCCTATAAATTTCCTAACTTGTGGATGAAATATATATCCAATGATGTGCAAAAACTGAAAAAATAGTAATGCACCAGTTTTGAATGAAAATGAACGTCAAAATACACATCATATCCCATAGGAATCTACTTGCATTGATGCTAAACTGGGTCAGTTACTGTAGAAATATTATGATTTGTATGCACTATTCACTGAAGTTAGTTTTCAATACTAGGAAACGAATACGTATTTCAAGTGGATGAATTTTTATGAGAATAATCTTGTGAAATGTTGACTATAAATTTACATATATGAACACGAATGAATTTAGGGAGTGTATAATAAGAAACATATATTTCATATTTTGAAAAATCTTAAGAGTTTATATATATATATATATATATATATATATATAGATATAGATATGTATGTGTGCATTTATGTATTTATATTTATATATATATATATACACACACACACACACACACACACACACACACACAGACACTAAAATGTATCAATATGCATGCCAATCGAAATTCACTATGAATCATATATCATCCACAGATCCAAAAATAATCATTTTACTGAACATGGATTTATGTATAATATTGTTCAACTAGGAAGTTCACCCATAGGTTGAAGTTTCAGTTCCAACAGCGTTTAGGAGGAGTGATCTCTTCCCACAATTTGTATCTCCCAAGACAGCCAAACTCACAAGGATATACGTGTGATACCAGTTATGTTTCTATATTTGCATATAAAAATACATGTGCTGAACAGGCTGCAGAGAAAGGGAGACAGGAATTCACATATTTGTTAACTTTAAAAACACATGGAGATCAATTTCAATTAAAAATTGACTAGATTTATAACACCTACCCTTTATCATTCAAAAGGAAAGTCCAACTATACACCATGCCTTCTCTGAACTGCTTTCATTTCCATTCTGTTTGGTTATTTTTGTCCATCATTTTAGGATTAGTAGTCAGAGTCTATTAGGGTATGGGTTAGTGTCAGGAATTCAGTAATTCGAATGGAAAATAGGAAAATGAATCCAATGTGTATGCAAATATGTGCTACACAAAAATATTCCCACTCTCATCCAGAACATTGCCTTTACATTACCTTTGCCCCAAATAAACACAATTAGAGAAGAAGAGTTAGGAAATCTGTGAATACATATCGGAAATGGAAAATATTCAGGAGTTCACAATCTTGGATGTGGTAGAGGAGTTTCCAAAAGTGAGGGACAGGGTAAACACTCCACAAACATGGAGCTCATTGGGCCTAAAGACTCTTGAGAAACTGCCTCTGAGGTTGGGCACTTGAAATATATGTTGTTGTCAGGAATTTTAGCATCCTTTCTAGTGAGACCAACAAAGCTGGGTCTGATCTCTGTGACCTGGAAGATAGTTTTTTTTATTTTCCAATGAACATGAGGAATCAGTGCTGAATTCTCTCTTTGTAGGTAAACTGTGGCCACTGGGGTCTAAGTGTCTTCCCATGTGGACTGTGAAGCCATTTGATCATCTTCCACTTTTCGAGGTGTTTCTTGCTGCTGCACTGTGAATTTGGTATTTGCTTCAGGAAATACAAGGAGTTCAACAGGTACCAGTGATGGAGGGAGTTCTGTCACATGTGGTGGGTCAAGGTCTGCAGGAAAATGCACCAACCAGGCTTCTACCCCACATATCTTGCCCGCTTGTCCATAGCAATCTGATTCTGAACATTGCCTGGAAACCTCTCCATATAACAAGATGCTTTTATATAATAGGGTCTGCTGACTTCACCATGTCAGTCTCAAGCCATTTTGAATCCAAGGGCAGATCCACATGGTACCACCACAGATGTTTTATCACATACCTGCACACCACTGCTCTAGGCCCACTACTCAGCAGTCTCCAACTTACAGGGATCTCTTTTCTACACTGTTTTCATGAAACCAAGTAAATCCAAGCACAGTCTGGTACACTCATGACCAGCAACAAGTCATCCAAACTTTCTCCATTGCCACCTGGTCATTGAAATTTCAAAAAATTCATGGTATGTATTTAGCTATTTTTCAAAGATGAAGTTGGAGGCAGTGTGGGTTTCAAATTATTTAGGAAACATTAAATGGTAAGGAAGCTCATTTCAAAGAAATCTCTGGAGAACTCTCACAGGCAAGGCTTCCCAAAGAGTGGCCAATATTTCACATGAATCCAGGCCCATTGAGGTCTAAAATGTGAGGTCTATGTGTGTTTTGACTCTCAATTATGGCTGCCAAGACTTTCAGAATAAAATCACGTGAAATCCTGGCTGAGATTCCCAGTGCTCTGTGGAAGCCACCTTGGCCAGGATCTCAGTTTTTGGATGACTCTCATGTGTTGCCTCCTAAAATTCCAACACAATTCATGGCAATACTTCTCTGAGGACAGTTCCAGAATTCAGTCTCTAATAACACCAGAGTTCAAGCCCAGGTGAACTAAGTCATCTCTTCCAACCGCCACACAAATGACCAGAATTAAAACCAAAACACTCCCACATGGCCCTCAACATTCTCCATATAGACACTTATCATAACCTCTGGCTGGAAATTTCCATGAGGGGCACAGACAAAGACAGTATCCAAATAAGTTCCCTTGCCCCTCATTTGCCTAAAGTCAGGGTGGCCTGGACACCCTTCCTGAGAACCAAGAGTGATTAAATAGGCCTGCACTTAATACTGCTCTGCATCTCCAATTTGGGGCCTACTTACTTTCAGGTATAGATTCTTTATGTGATTTGGAGTCATGAGAAAAGCCAAGCACCTCTGGGCTAGTCTCTGCAGGGTTTGAAGAACTCATTTGACCCAAAAGATCCCTATTCTCACTTGATGGATTTCAGGAACCTAACAGAGGAAAGCAAAAGACTTAATCCACAATGACTCCTCATTTGGCCATTTTGGTTTTGGATGCACACATGGTATCTTTCTTTAGATCCATCAGGTGCTAAGAATCTAAGCCACAGCATCACACAGGGTCATGAGGCTGATTCAGACACATCCCTTTCCAAAGCAATCAAGCAAAGAGCCACAGGTGATGCCCATTCATTTGCATTTGAAGACTCTTTTCTTCAGGCTTCACAAAGGAGTAGTCTGAGGCAAAAAGCTTTCTGAAATTCAGGGCAACAGAACAATAGGTAAGCAAATGGCCCAAAGCAGGATTTCTCCACTGAGACTTTCCTGGTCACACTGATATCTGAGTTTTCTGAGATGCTCGCCATTCCCTTTAGCTATCCAGTACATGGCCATGTCACAGAGCTTGGAGGTGGTATATATATTGGACACATAACCATGAGCCTATTTTGGAGAGTGGAGTGAATTCAGGAACAAAATAGAAACTTAGGAAGATAGTAGGTGTTGCCCATTCATAAGGCAAGCCACAGTCCATTAATAAATTGGCAGGATGAATGTTGGGAAGATTTCTACTAGACAGGAGTCATCCATTGATGCATTCTCTTTTCTGATGTCTAGAACCACGGACACAGTGGGATACACAGACTTAGAAACACTCGCCTTTTCATAAGACTTATTAGAAACAATTCACTTCAAACCAAAAAACCGCCTTTATTACCTATTCTCAGAACATGAGACCAAACCACAAACCAACAGCCACATCCACAAAGACAATTTCTTCCCCCAAGTCAGTCTGAGAGTATCCATAGTGTCCTCTGATTGGTGGGCCATACTATGTTACCCCGAAATGTCCTGTCCTGTCTCAGATCTGGTCTCCTTGGTCAACACTGTGAAGTTCTCAGGAGCCAGCGGTGATCCACTAACTGCTTTCTCAGGAAAGGCCACTCTTCAGAGCTTTCCTGGCATTTGGGCATCCTCACCTCCGTAGGTACCAAGAAAGACTGACTCTGTCCTTGGTAAATCCGAACAATTGAGACCACATGGACTGGGACTGGGACTGAGACAGGATTTGGGTGCCTAGCTTCCTGGATCCCAAGTTCAGAGTGTTCCATCACAAAGGATGTTAGGTGAGGTCACTTCCTTCAAGATCTGAATGAGGTCACTGCCTTGGCAACCACTTTGTTCTAACAGTTGCTTCAAAGTGTCCCATGAAATGGAGGCTGCCCCTACATCCTGTGACACTTTCAAAAGTTCGAATGGTATATCAACCATAGGCACCCGGGAAGTGCTCTCCACACTGGCCTGGTTTGGTCCTTCTTCTCCATATTAAGAAGAGAGAGGCTGATTCAGACACATCCCTTCATCCTGACCAGGTTGTTTTCAATGGAAGATGACTTTTGCTCTCTCAGTTCCTACATATGTGCCTACAACTACTCCAGAGATCTTTTTGCGTGGACCTTTGAGTTTCTCAGCAGTTGGAAGAAACCGTACATTCCTGTATTGTAAGATCAACTCTGTCCCTGCTCTTCTGTAAAGTTAGATTGAGGGAAGAGTGTATGGTTAGGGTTAATAACAGTTTCGATTGGGGTTAGGAATCATTCTGCTGAATGAATAATGGTATGGCGAACCTTCGATATTTTCAAGAATATATAGGTGAAATATAAGTACGAAAACAGAAATAAAGGTAATATTTGAAGCCCAGAAGGGCATTGGGTCTTTGATTGCAATATTTAGCTTTGATTTATTTTCTGCACAGATGTCTCAGATAAATCAATATACAAAGGCATAGGACCTTGTACTTTGAATGATTGATTGTCAAAAAGAACTTCCAGTCAAAAATGGATAGTCGGGAGGCTGGGGATGTGGCTCAAGTGGTAGCGCGCTCGCCTGGCATGCATGCGGCCCGAGTTCGATCCTCAGCACCACGTACAAACAAAGATGTTGTGTCTGCCAAGTACTAAAAAAACTAAATGTTAAAAAATTCTCTCTCTCTCTCCCTCTCTCTCTAACTCTTTCTTTAAGAAAAAAAATTAAAAAAAGGATAGTCGGTAGGATTAGGACGATAGTTGGTAAGTTTAGAACGGAGAGTAAGTATAGGATTTGCACCAAAAGTTCTTTAGCTATGGGGTTTCGGGTATAGAGTGAATGTAAATGTCAGCACTTGTGAAGAGTCAGTCACAATGATGTACTGGGGAAAATATGTAGGAAAGCAGATTTCAATAGAGACATTAGGAAATCTGGCAAAGTATATTCGGTAATGAAAATTTAGTAAAATAGGTAAATGTCGCTTGCTGTTTTTCTGTATGCTTAACAAAACACTATTGAAATCTTGAGAACTGTTTGCTAATCTTGTTCCCAGAATGTGCTGTCCCCAACTGCCAACCTACAGAATGTACTCATTCACCCGGTTGCACGCAAACTGCTCACTCGCCCAGACCAAACAATAAAGTTCCCTCTCTGCCCTCTCCAAGGAAAGTATATAAGCTCTGCTTAAGCTGTTCTCAGGGCTCTCTGCTCTATTCAAGTGAGCTCTGAGCCCCAACATGCTGAATCCCCAATAAACCCTTTGCTTTTGCATGAGACAGTCTCTTGGTGGGCTCTTCACCCGATGCTCGCCTGACCTTTACATATGGAGGTTCCACTGAGATCCGGCAGCGGCGAACGAGAGACCCCAACAGACTCCTCTTGGGGTATGTATGGTGCCTCTTTCTGGTTTCAGGTTTCAGGTTAGGGCTTCGCAAAATGGCTGTCAATGAAGAGTGTGAGCTCTCTCTGACGGTGGCTGACATACGTGTCACAGAGCCACAGGCCACATCCCTGGGGGATGCTCCAGAGTATTCGGGAAATCGAGGAGCAATAGTCTCCTCAATTCAGTGATATTTTGTTTCAGATTCAGTATCGCCAGCCCATCGGGTTGGGCCAGATACTTAGTCCTGGTCTCAGTGTTGGAAGTTCCATTGTCTGTCTTTATTTCCTTGTCTTGTCTGTGTCGTGTGTCGTTGCTTTTACTGTTTGTGTATCTTTCATTATGGGACAGAGCACTTCAATGCCTCTGTCCCTGACCCTCGATCACTGGACCAAAGTACCCTTAAGGGCTCAGAATCTTTCTTTTTCAGTAAAATTCTGGACCTGGCAAACTCTCTGTGCCTCAGAATGGCCCACCTTTGTATTCAGATGGCCCCTAGAAGCATCTTTCTACTTCCCACTAATTTAAAAAGTCAGACGATATTGTCTTTCAGCCAGGGCCACATAGCCATCTGGATCAACAGCCATATATCTTAACTTGGCAGGACCTCTGCAAATCTCCTTCATGGGTGAAGCATTTCTTTGCCCCTACCCCCACTCCTACTGCTTCCCCCATGATCTCTCAAACCCTCTGCTCCTCCTCCTCCTCCAACCTCTGTTCTCCCTGAGACACAAGATTTGACTCTACTGGACTCTCGTCCCCCTCCTTATCTCCTGCCCACGTCCCCCAAAGACCAACACCCTCTAAGTGATTCCCCTGCTGCTGACTCAACCTCTCCACCATTGGAGAAAGCTAAGCCAGCCCAGCGCCCTCCAGATAATTTCCCCGCGGCACACACAGCCCCTCCTGTTCTGGAGGAAGCTAGCCCGGCTAAAGGTACTCACCAGCGGTGAATGATTGAAAAACCTGGAACTCGAATGATGCTCCCCCTCCATCCCTAGGGGCCAATGATTGACAACGGCCTTGGGGGAAAAATGCAAGCCTACCAGTATTTACCTTTCTCCTCTTCAGACCAATATAACTGGAAAAATAAAAATCCCCGTTTTACCGAGGACCCCAACCGGCTCCTAGGTGTGGTTGAGTCATTGATGTTTTCACACCAGCCTACTTGGGATGACTGCCAACAACACCTAGGGTTGTCTCTTCATGACAGAGAAACAAAAGAGAATCCTCCTGGATGCTAGAGAAAGATATCCTCTGACCAGATGTGTGACCGACAAAACTTCCCAACATATTTAACCCGGCTTTCCCTTGAATCGACGAAACTGGGACCCCAACACCTTTGAAGGTAGGGAGCATCTGTCCACTTATCACTGGGCTTTAATTGTGGGTATCTTAGTGGCTGCTAGGCGACTTACAAATTTTGCCAAGTTAAGAGAGATTATTCAAGGGCCTGATGAATCTCCCTCTATGTTTTTAGAGAGAATTATGGAGGCATATAGGAGATATACTCTTTCGATCCTCAGGCAGAGGATCAAAAGTCATCTGTCAAGATGGCCTTTATGGGCAAGCTGCCCTGGATATTAAAAGAAAGTTACAATGCTTAGATGGATTACAAGATATGACTTTGAGAGATTTAGTCAGAGTAGCCGAGAAGGTATACTATAAGAGAGAAAGTGAGGAAGAGTAGGGAGCAAAGGAAGGATAAAAGAAACAAAAGACAGACTAAGGCATTGACTAAGGTCCTAATCACAACAACAAATAGGCCAGAAATAAGAAACATCGAGACAGGAAGGGATACCGGGGCCCAGACTAGAGGCCACCCCTGGCCTCAATTTAATGTGCCTACTGTAAAGAAAAAGGACACTGCTTCAAAGAGTGCCATTGAAAGAGACAGCCACTCTAGCCAGCCATTCTGACTCTGGAGGATGACTAAGAATGTTGGGTCTCAGATCCCCTCTGAGAGCTCAGGGTAAATTTTGAAGTGGAGGGGACCCTAGCAAACTTTGAAGTGGATACAGGGGCAATATACTCTGCCCTTATGGCCCCATTGGTCTCTCTATCAAATAAAAAGGTCTCTAATTCAAGGGGCTAATGGCAGAAAATATCGGGTTTGGACAACTAAGAGGACCATGGACCAGGGGAAAGGAAAAATCCATCACTCGTTCTTAGTAATCCCAGAATGCCCGGCCCCATTGATGGGCAGAGATCTGCTCACCAAGCTCCGGGCCAAAATAACTTTTAACCCTGAAGGCCCACAAGTGGAATTTCTAAATCCTTCAATAAAAACTCCTATAGTCACGGCTCTAAATATGTCAGTAGAAAATGTATATCAACTCACTCACCTTGGTTCAAAGAAATTGCATTCATTCCTGAAGGATGAAGAACAGAGTTTTTTACTAACCGACTCAAAGCAAAAGGAAATAACTGAATGGGTAACAAAAGCCTGTCAGGTCTGTCATGGTTAATGCTTACCCTTCCAAGCTTCCTGCAAAAAAGCACCTACGAGGAACCAGACCAGGACAATTCTGGGAAGTGGACTTTACTAAAATTAAGCCAGCAAGGTTTGAAATTAAATATCGCCTAGTCTTTGCAGATATATTTTGAGGATGGATTGAAGCCTTTTCCAGGAAAAAAGAAAAAAAACGAAACAGCGCAAATGGTTGTCAAGAAGATCCTGAAAGATATTTTTACAAGATACGGCCTGCCTAAAGTAATAAGGTCTGATAATGGACTGGCGTTTGTAGCCCAAGTAAGTCAGGGGTTAGGCAAGACCCTGGGGATTAATTAAAAGTTACATTGTGCTTATAAACCACCGAGTTCAGGACAGGTAGAAAGAATGAATAGAACCATTAAAGAGACCATAACGAAATTAAGCTTAGAAACCTGCATAATAGATTGTACTATGCTCCTTCCTTATGCACTATTTCATGGAAGAAACACTCCCTCTGTTTCTTTGTGTAACCTCACCCCGTATGAAAGTGTCCATGGTTCCCCTCCTTCAGTAAGGGACCTAACCCCAACTCTAAGACCTAACGATTCCTTCCACACCCCATTGCTTGACTGAATTAAAGCTCTTGAAAGAACTCAGGGATACCTGTGAAAACAGATGGCCAATGCCTATCAACCTGGGGACGAATGGACTCTACATCAATATCAAGTAAGAGACTTCATCTACATAAGTCGACATCAGGTGTCATCCCTGAAACCCCACTGGAAATGACGATACAAGGTGCTACTTATAACACCTACAGCGGTAAAGGAAGACAGAATCACTTCCTGGATCCATACCTCTCATCTCAAGCCTGCGCCCTGTCCAGACTCTGGCTGGAAACTGGAAAAGATTGGTAAAACTTTCAAATTGTGTATTTACCCTGTGTCTAAGGCTATAGACTCTTCCCTTGACCACCAGTAGTCCTAAACCTATTAAACCCGTTCAGCAGCGATGGCTGCTCACAAATCCTACTGGTAAAGAAGTATGATCTATCTCGCATGCAGCCCACTTAGGGACTTGGTGGACATCTATCCACCCAGACATTTGTCAGCTGGCTATAGGTCTTTCCTATTGGGATATACCTGATGAAGAGGATCCCACTAAATTTCCATTAAATCCATTCTGCACCATTGATAATGGAAACAATCATTATGGATGTAGGGACACGCGAGCCAGATGCAGGTTGGCTAGCCTAGATTACTATGTTTGCCCGGTGGACTACCAAAGCCACAAACAGTCACGGTTGTGTGGGGGGAATGCCGACTTCTTCTGTAAGTCTAGGGATGTGATCATACAGGCAGTGCATGATGGAACCCAAACTCCTCATCAAATTCTGTACACAGCATTGGCCCTATTACCAATTAGATCACCAAACTGTTGGCCCCTAGAGGGGTCTCTAGATCCTCAAATTCTGCATGACCTTTTTAACTTCTGAATGTCCTCAAAAGGGTGAAAGGAGATTTCCCTATGTGGAGGCCTTTTCCCTCCTTCGCTCACATCCTGAACTATGCTTCTCCAATAGGTCCTCACACTCAGCCTTCTGTTCCAGACTCTCTGCTGTCACTCTCACCTCAGCAACATGATTTCTCCCCTCCAATTACTAGATCAAAAACAAAAACCTCCGCCGGATCTCAGACCATTTCCCCCTTTCTGAGGTAGCAGGTACTGAGGTAACCCTCCACCAAATCACTCCTCTCTTCTCCAGTCAGTGCCCACACCGGGTCCCACCACTTCCTCTTACCAGCTAACCCAAAGCTCAAACCAGCTGAGGAGAACCCTCAGACCCCTATCCAAGATGTAATGAAAATGGCCTTTAAAGTTTCTTTGTCATTAGTGAAAACAGGTTACTAAGAATTTAAAGTCCCTCACAGGCTTTTAGGGATACTAACTCCTATCTTCTCCTCTGTTCTACCTGTTCTACTGCTCACCTTTTTGTTGCTAGGAAAATCACAAACACCTTTGCCAGTATTCTTTCACATCTCTGCTACCTCATTCTCAGATCCACGGAGCTGCTCACAGCCACGCCTTCCCCATCTCCCCCCTCTGTTCCAGGCCCACAGAAAAACATTAATTGACCTTCTACGGAAGTCTTCAGCATGGCTGACTTTAGGACTTTCAGCAAAAGAGTCCCCATGAAAGACTTCAAAGTAGATAAACTTCCTCTTTTCATGTTGCCCTGTTGTACTTGGTCACTGGCTAAAAATATCAGCACTCCTAAGTTAGACACCCCCTTACTAGTTTTTCACAAAATATGTGAACAAGGCCTTTGGCATTGATCTGGGGCTTCACAGAGATGGCTACATTTCAAAGATAAAGAAGTTACCAACTGGGCTCCATGGTAACAGCTGGAAGGGGGAAAAATAAAGGGAAAAAAAAGCTCTCCTTCACCCAGGTGTCCTTGAAAAGTTAACTTGCCCAGAACAGAGGAATAAAACAGAAAAAAATCTGCTTTTTGTGAACTTCTGCAGGCTGTGAACTTCTGCGCCCCTTCCCTTATATGTTGGGTACAAAATTCTGAAACTACCTAAACGTGAGTTTCAGGGAATTAATTGATTATAACAGAAGTAATGCCCTCTGAATCCGGTTGCTAATAAAATGGAAAGTTTCCCTGTTTTTGGTAGTATCTTAGGTGCCGTGCCTTGTCCGTCTCTACAACAGTATAATTCTATAGACTTAAACATTGTTTATGTTTTCATGAAATTGTCAAGACGATGTGATTAAATGTGTAAAGGTGCAGATGTTTCCCAGAGTGCTTTATCATAATGCAGGTTCATTTGAAGTTCAAATAGTGAGGCATAAAACTCGGTTCCACTGAGAACATATATCCATCACTTTAGCCATCCTATTAGGAATAGGAGTTGCTGCAGGCGTGAGCACAAGAACCACTGCCTTGGTCCATGGGATACAACAAATGACACAATTAGAAGCAGCAATAGACCAAAACTTAAAGATATTAGAATCCTCCATCTTGGCTTTGCAGGAATCTTTAACCTCTCTCTCTGAAGTTATTTTACAGAAAAGGCGAGGGTTGAACCTCCTCTTCATGAAAGAAGGGGGCCTTTGTTCTGCATTGATGGAGAATGTTGTGTTTTTGCCGACCATACTGGAGTTGTAAAAAAATCTAGGAGTAAATTAAAAAGATGCCTTGAAGAGTGTCAATGAGAGAGAGAGGCCCAAAAAGTATGGTTTGAGTCTTGGTTCACACAGTCCCCCTGGTTAACTACGCATTTATCAACCCTGGACAGTTCAATAGTAATCCTCATATTATTGCTAACTATAAAACCCTGTTTGCTCAACCGTGTAATTTCTTTTTTCCAAGCTCAAATTGGATGAGTTAAACTTATGGTAATACCCCACTAGCAATCATAGAATGTGACACCCCGCAATGATCACTTTTATGATTAAAAGTAGCCAGAAGAAGAAGTGGGGAATGAAAGGTTAATTAAATAGGCAATTTTCACTTCCTTTTTTCCTGTATGCTTAACAAAACACTGTTGAAATCTTGAGAAATGTTTGCTAATCTTGTTCCCAGAATGTGCTGTCCCCAACTGACTAACTGCAGAATGTGCTCCCTCACTGGGTTGCATGCAAACTGACCACTCGCCCTGACCTATCAATAAACTTCCCTCCCTGCCGTCACCAAGGAAAGTGTATAAGCTCTGCTTAAGCTGTTCTAAGAGCTCTCTACTCTATTCAAGTGAGCTCTGAGCATCAGCATGCTGGACCCCCAATAAACACTGCGCTGTTGCATGAGATAGTCTCTTGGTGGTCTCTTCTTTCGACCTCATCCGACCTTTACTTGGATAATTAAATGTAGAAGAGAACATCCATTCAAAAAGGGATAGTCGGTAGGATTAGGAATATAGTTGGTAGGTTTAGGAAGAAGACTGTGTATAGGATTTGGAACAAAAGTTCCTTAGCAATAGGGTTTCGGTTAGAGAGTGAATGTAAATGTCAGCACATGTGAAGAGTCAGTCACAATGATGAACTGGAGAAAATATGTAGGAAATCAGATATCAATACACACATTATGAAATCAGGCAAAGTATAAAGTGAATGATAGGATTAGACATTAACAACAAGGTTGAGTTTCAATGTATAATCTTAGGAAGAAACAAATATGTAGTCAGCAATATGATTGACATTTGAGAGCATTAGGCAACCTGGACATGGATGTTTTTAGTAATCCAAGATCACTTTCCATTTAGGATTTGCTACAATCATAAGTTTGACCTTTGCATTTTGTGATCAGAATATTACAGTGATAAAATGTATATGGAGATCAGGTGACATGAGTATTTTTTCTAACATTTCTGGGAGCAATATTTTGAAGACGTATAAATTAGTGTTGGGGGTACAGAGAGTTGTACCCTGTGTCTATGAATATAGAAGTAATGCATGAATTGACAATACTGTGAATAAATAACATAACTGTTTCCACTTTAAATCATGGATTGAAATGATATCTGAAAATATATAAGAAATCTTATATTGATATACAATCATTCATTCCAACGAGTTATGCATCTAATGGTAATATTAGGGTTATGTTTTATCATGAAAGGTGTGTGAGTTTAGCTTCAAAAGTGATTATGGAAATGGAAAATTATGTGTTTGGAAAGAAGTCTCATGAAAAGACGAATCAAGAAACATAGAGGAATACATGTGTTCTGAAGCAGGAAGTGATTGTAAGTATAAAAAAACGTATAAATTTCCTAACTTGTGGATGAAATATATATCCTATGATGTGCAAAAACTGAAAAAAATAGTAATGTACCAGTGTTGAATGAAAATGAATGTCAAAATACATATCATGTCCCATAGGAATCTACTTGTATTGATGTTAAAGTGGGTCAGTTACTGTAGAAACATTAGGATTTGAAAGGACCATTTACTAAAGTTAGTTTTCAGTACTAGGAATCAAATATATATTTCAGGTGGATGAATATATCTGAGCATAATCTTGTGAACATTTTATTATAAATCCACATTCATGACATGAATGAATTTAGGGAGTGTATATAAGACACATATATTTCATATTTTGAAAAATCAGGAGGGTGTAAAAATATATATATATATATATATATATATATATATATATATATATCACAGATACATTAAAAAGTAGCAATATATAAATATATATGGGTATCAAAATTTATCTTGAAATATATATCATCCACAGATTAAAAAGTATTCATTTTAGTGAACATGGATTTATGTATAATGTTGTTCAACTAGGAACCTCACCCATAGGTGGAATTTTAAGATCCAAAAGCGTTTAGGAGGAGTGATCTCTTCTCACAATTTGTATCTGCAAAGTTAGCCACCTCACAAAAATGTACGTGTGGTACCAGGTAGCATTCTATATGTGCATATAAAAATACATGTGCTGAATAGGCTCCAGAGAAATGGAGACAGAAATTCAGAAATAAGTTAACATTAAAATGAATGGAGAACTATTTCAATTAACAATTGACTATATTTTTAACACCTACCATTTATCATGCAAATAACATGTCCAACTATACACCATGCCTCCTCTGAACTGCTTGTGTTTCTATAATGTTTCGGTTACTTTCCTCCATTATATTAGGATTAGTAATCAGAGTCTAGTAGGGTGTGAGTTAGTGTCAGGGAATCAGTATATTGAATGGAAAATAGAAAAATGAATCCAATGTGTATGCAAATATGTGGTACACAAAAATCTTCCCACTCTCATCAAGAACAACACCTAGATATCACCTACGCCAAAAGTAACACACAATTAGAGGAGAAGAGTTAGAAAATCCATGACTACATATCTGGAATGGAATACGATCAGGAGTTCACAACCTTGGAAGTGGTAGAGGAGTTTCCAAAAGTAAGGGACAGGGTAAACACTCCACAAACATGGACCTCTGCCTGCCTAAAGACTTCTTGAGAAACTGTCTCTGAGGTTGGGCACTTAAAACATATGTTGTTGTCAGGAGCTTTAGCTTCCTTTCTAGGGAGACCATCAAAGCTGGGTCTTCATCTCTGTGACCTTGTGGATATGGTTTCTTATTTTCCAATGAACATGAGGCAGCAGTGCTGAATTCTGTCTTTGTAGGTAAACTGTGGCCACGGGGGGCTAAGTGTATCCACATGTTGGCTGTGTATCCATTTGGTCATCCTCCACATTTCGTCGTGATTCTTGGTGCTGCACTGGGAATTTAATATTTGCTTCATGGAATACAAGGAGCTCAACTGGAACACAGTGCTGGAGGGAGTTCTGTCATGTGTGGTGGGTCAGGGTCAGCAGGAGAATGCACCAACCAGGTTTCTATCCCACACAGTTTGCCCCCTTGACCATAATAACCTGATTGTTAAGATTTCCCTTAAACCTCTACTTATAAAAAGATGCCTTTACATATAAGGGTCTGCTGGATGCACCATGTCAGCCACAAGCCATTTGGAAGTCAAAGGCAGATCCACAAGGCCCCACGACAGAAGTTTTATCACAAAACTGCACATCTCTGCTGTAGGCCCACTAATCAGCGGCTTGAACTTACTGGCATCTCTGTTCTACACCATTTTCATGAAACCCAGTCAATCAAGGAACTGTCTGATACACTCATCGTCAGCAACAGTATATCCAAAGGTTCTCCTGTGCAACCTGGTCAAGGGAATTTTAAGAATTTCATGGTATTTATCTAGCCATTATTCAAGCATGAGGTTGGAGGCACTGTGGGTTTCAATTTTTTCAGGAAACATTAAATGGTGAGGAAGCTCATTTCAATGAAACCTCTGGAAAACTCTCACAGGCAAGTCTTCCCAAGGAGTGGCCAAAAGGTCACAGAAATCCAGGACTATTGAGGTCTACAATGTGAGGTCCATGTGTGTTTTGACGCTCAAGTATGCCTGCCAAGTGTTTCAGAAAAAATCATGTGATATCCAGGCTGAGATTCTCAGTGCTCTGTGGAAAGCCACCCTGGACCTAGATCTCAGTTTATAAGGGCGACTCTCATGTGTGGCCTGCTAAAATCCCAACACAATTCATTTCAATGCTTCTCTGAGTTCAGTTCCAGAACTCAGTCTCTAAGTCCCCTTGAACTCACACCAGAGTTCAAGCCCAGTTGGACCCAGTCATTTCTTCCAATCGCCACACAAATGACCAAAATTAAAACCTAAACACTCCCACAAGGCCCTCATCTTCTCCATATAGACACTCATCATAACCTCTGGCTGAAGGTTTCCATGAGGGGCGCAGCCCAAGACAGTGACCAAAATGAGCACCCTTGGCCCTCATTTGCCTAAAGTCAGGGTGGCCTGGACACCATTCCTGTGAACCAGGAGGGATTAAATAGACCTGCCATTAATACTCCTCTGCTTCTCCATTTTGAGGCCTACTGAATGTCAGGTATAGATTCTTTATGTGGTTTGGAGTCATGAGAAAACCCAAGCACTTCTGCAGGGCTTTGAAGAACTCATTTGACCCAAAGGATCCCTATTCTCACTTGATGGAGTCAGGAACATCACAGAAAAAGGCTAGAGACTTCATCCACAATGACTGATCTTTTTGCCATTTTGGTTTTGGATGCACACATGGGATCTTTCTTTAGATCCATCATGTGCTAAGCTGGAGCCTCACACAGGGCCAAGTGGCTGATTCAGACACCTCCCTTTCCAAAGCAATTATGCCAAGAGCCACAGGTGATCCTCATTCATTTCCATTTGATAACTGTTTTTTTCAGTCTTCACAAAGGGGTGGCCAGAGGCAAATACCTTCCTGACATTCAGGGCAACAGAACAAAATGTAAGCAAAAGGCCCAAAGCAGGGTATCTCCACTGAGAGTTTCCTAGCCACACTGATATCTGAGTTTTTTGAGATGCTTGCCATGCCAATTCCTTCAGCTATTCAGTACATGGTCATGTCACAGTGATTGGAGGTGGTACATATCATGGATAAAAAACAATGAGCATATTCTGGCTAGTGGCCAGAATTCTGGAAGAAAACAGGAACTTAGGAAGGTTGTAGGTGTTTCCCATTGGTAAGGCAAGCCGCAGTCCTTTCATAAATTGGACAGGTTGATTGCTGGGAGGCATTCTACTACACAGGGCATATTCATTGATGCATTCTCTTTTCTAATGTCTACAACCACGGACACAGTGGCATACACAGAAATAGAAACACTCACCATGTCAAATGACTTATTAGAAACAGTCCATTCCAAAAGAAATAAATCACGTTTTTTCTACCTATTCTCAGAACATGAGACAAAACCACAAACTGACATCCACACACCCAGGCACCTCCTTCCCCCAAGTAGGTCTGTGACTCTTCTGAGTGTCCTCTGACTGGTAGGCCATACGATGTTCCTCTGAAATGGCCTTTCCTGTCTCAGATCTGGTGTCATTCACCAACTCTGTGAAGTTGTCAGGAGGCAGTGGTGAGCCAATTCCAGTCTTGTCAGGAAAGGCCCCTCTTCAGAGCTTTCTTGGAATTTGGCCACCTTCACATGAAGAGGTACCTAGAAAGACTGATTCTATCCTTGGTAAATCCAAACAAGTGAGACCACTGGGACTTGGACGGGTAATAGCTTTGGGTGCCTGGCTTCCTGGATCCCAAATTCAGAGAATTCCATCACCAAGGAAGTAGGTGAGGTCACTTCCTTCAGGAACTGAATGAGGTCACTGACTTGGCCACCAATATGTCCTAACAGTTGCTTCCTAGGTTCTCATAAGATGGAGGCGGCCCCTACTTCTTGTGACACATTCACAAATTAGAATGGTATAGAAACCATAGGCACCTGGGAACAGCTCTCCACAAAGGCCTGGTTTGATCCGACTTCTCTACATTAAGAAGAGAGAGGCTGATTCAGAAACATCCCTTCATCCTGACTAGGTTGTTTGCCATGGAAGATGACTTTTCCTCTCTCAGGTCCTAAATAGCTGCCTAAATCTTCTCCATCGATCATTTCTGCATGGACTTTTGAGGTTCTCAGCAGGTGGAAGATCCCCTACCTTCCTGTATTGTAAGACCAACTCGGTCCCTCCTCTTCTGTAAAGTTAGATTGACGGAACATTGTATGGTTAGGGTTAATAGCATGTTCGATTTTGGTTAGGAATCATTCTGCTGGATGAATAATGGTTTGGGAACCTCTGATACTTATAAGAATATAGACGTGAAATATAAGTACGAAAAAAGAAATCTAGGTAAGATTTGAAGCCCAGAAGGGCATTTGGCGATTGATTGGCATACTAAGCTTGAATTATGTTCTGCACCGAGGTCTCAGATAAATTGATTTACAATGGCATAGGTTGCTGTACCTCAGATGACTGAATTTAGAAGAGATCATCCAGTCCAAAAGGGATAGTCCATAGGATTAGGAAGATTGTCTGTAGGATTAGGAAGAAGAGTGAGTCTAGGAGTTGGACCAAAAGTTCTTTAGCAATAGGGCTTCAGTTAGAGAGTGAATGTAAATGTCAGCACATGTGAAGAGTCAGTCACAATGATGAACTGGGGAAAATATGTAGGAAAGAGAGTAAATATGTATCAATAGAGACATTAGGAAATCAGGCAATGTATAAAGTGAGTGATAGGATTAGATATTTTCAACAGGGTTGAGGTTGAATATATAATCTTAGGAAGAAACAATTATTTAGTCACCAATAGGATTGACATTTGAGCGCATTAGGGAATCTAGACATGGAGGTTTTTAGTAATCCATGCTCACTTTAAATTTAGGCTTTAGTACAATCATAAGTGTGACCTTTGCATTTTGTGTCAAGAATATTACTGTGGTAAAATATATATGTAGATCAGATGACATGAGTATTTCTTCCACCAATATGAGGAGCAATATTTTGAAAACTTATAAATTAGTATTGCGGATAAAATAGGCGTACCCTGTGTTGATGAATAAGAGATGATGCATGAATAGACCATATTGTGAATAAATTATATAACTGGTTCCAACTTTAAATAATGCATTGAAATTATATTTGAAAATATATAGTAAATCTTATATTGATATATATACATTCATTCCAACTAGTTATACATCTAATGGTAATATTAGGGTTACGGTTTATCATGAAGAG
The DNA here is from genome assembly GCF_048772815.1 of Callospermophilus lateralis. Taxonomy (NCBI): domain Eukaryota; kingdom Metazoa; phylum Chordata; class Mammalia; order Rodentia; family Sciuridae; genus Callospermophilus; species Callospermophilus lateralis. Next base: position 1,303,825 of record NW_027513510.1, on the reverse strand, counting down.
TGTGTGAGTTTTGCTTCAAAAATGAGTATAGAATCGAAAATAATGTTTTTAGAAAGAAGTCTAGTGAAAAGACCACTAAAGAATCATAGAGGAATACATGTTTTCTGAAAGAGGAAGTGATTGAAAGTGAACCACATGCCTATAAATTTGTGAATTTGTGGATGAAAGGATATATCCTATGATGTCCATAAACTGAAGAAATAGTAATGTACCAGTGTGGAATAAAAATGAACTTAAAAATACATATCATGTCCCATAGGAATCTAACTGCATTGATGTTAAACTTGGTCAGTTACTATAAAATATTAGGATATATAAGGACCATTCACTGAAGTTAGTTTTCAGTACTAGGAAACAAATATGTATGTCAGGTGGTTGAATATTTCTGAGAATAATCTGTTGAGAGCCACAGCCAAAGGAGCCCCAGCAAACTTGCAGCTGCCAGCAAACTTCCATCTGCCGGCTGATGATTGGCTCACAGCGGCCCCAGCATCATCTAGCTGATTTGCTTGTCTGTGGTGATGCTCATTGAGATGCTCAATGAGCGGTTTCCCTGACCTTTCAGACTGCCAGCGGATGATTGGCTCACAGCGGCCCCAGCAACATCTAGCTGATTGGCTCCTCTGTGGTGATGCACATTGGGCTGGTTCCCTGCCCTTTCAGACCATGGAACTGCTCATTGGGGGACTTTTTGGCTTCGCCCACGTGACCCAGCCAATCGGCCTCAAGAGGAGGAGACTTGTGTTTGAGGGAGAGGCTTGTGGGAAGCCTGTGGTGGCAGTTGGGCTCTGACGGCTTTTCCTGAGGAGCTGTTTTGTTTGGTGTCATCTTGTTGGGTTGTATTATAGTAGAAATACGGGATCAGAAATTAGTAAAAAAAAAAAAAACTGAAAGAGTGTTCAGTAAATTGTTAGAGGAAGGAGGCATCTCAGTAAAATCAAGAAAAGTCAGGGCATACGTTGATACAATACAAAAATGTAGCCCATGGCTTTTTCAGGAGGAGTTGTTAAATATATCACAATGGAACCATCATGGTGAAGATTTAAAAAGAATAGGAAAGAAAAGCCCAGGGACTCTGCCAGTTGGCACATTGCTATTGTGGACGTTTGTACCTTGTTTGCTTAGTGGAAAGCCTTCAGTTCAGACAATGGTAGAGGAAGGAGAAGACATATTGATTCAAGTAAAACAGAAGGTCTCTCAAGTTAGTCAGATAGAGGAAAAAATTCAAGTAAAAGAAAAGGTCTCTCGAACTAGTCAGACAGAGGAAAAAAATCAAGTAAAAGAGAAGGCCTTTCAAGCCAGTCAGACAGAGGAAGAAAGTGTAAAACAGAAAAAGCCATCAGGGGGAAAGTTACAACAGGAGACTACTACTAACACCTTTCTATCACCAGAGGGTGTAAGTGTCCAACCAACAGCACAACCTCTACAGGAGACTGCTACTAACACCTTTCTATCACCAGAGGAAGTAAGTGTCCAACTAACAAGGCCACCTCCATATGCTGGGAGGCCCCCAACCCCCACAGTTGATAGTTGGAATCCTGAGACAAGATCTCAAATATTAACATGCCCAGTATTTGAGGCAGGAGGGCAGTGAGATTACCATGTTTTAAATTTCAGAACAGTGAAGCAGCTAACAGAGGCTGTAACAACCTATGGTCCTCAAGCACCCTTCACTGTAAGCATTATCAAATCCATTAACAACATGAACATGAAGCCAGCAGATTGGGCTAATATGTATAAAGCTGTGCTAAATGGAGGGAATACCTGTTATGGAAGATTGCCAATGAGGAATTTTGCAAGGAGACGGCTAGGCAAAATGCAGCAGCTAGTTATCCTCAGAGAAATCTAGATATATTGTTAGGAAAGGGACCTTATGAGGATCAGCAGCAGCAATGTGCATATGATCCTGGTGTATATGCACAGATTGCTATAGATGCAATTAAGGCATGGAAGACTTTTCAAGAAAATGGAGGTTTACAAGGTCAGTTATCTAAGGTAATACAAGGAGCTAATGAACCTTATGCTGAATTTGTAGATAGGCTTATTCAAACAGCTACCAGAGTTTTTGGAAATACACAACAAGCAATGCCATTACTAAAACAACTGGCTTATGAGCAAGCGAATCGTTGGTGCAAAGATATCATTAGACCATGGAAACATGAAGATTTAAACACATATATTAAATTATGTAGAGACATTAAAGAACAAGAGCAAGTCGTGGAAGCTGCAGTAAAACAGGCTTTAGATGCCAGAGACATTAATGAACAAGGGCAAATTGTGGCAGCTGCAGTAAAACAGGCTTTAGATGCCAGGCCAAGAACATGCTACAATTGTGAAAAAACAGGACATTTTAAAAGGAATTGTCCCATAGGAGGAGGGTTTAACAAAACTAGGTATCAAAGGAGTAGAATACCAGGTATTTGTCCACGATGCCGTAGAGGGAGACTTTGGGCTAATGAATGCTGTTCTCAAACCACCATAGAGGGTACACCATTATCAAAAAACGAACAAGGACCAGGTGTTTATCCACAATATCGTGGACAAAAACATGGAGCTCCATTGCCAAAAAATGGACAAGGGGGCTCAATTCTCCGGGGCCCAAAACCACAAATATACGCAGCACTGGAGAAACCCATCAACCACATCAGGGTAGTGCCCAGGACACATTGTCCATCAGATCCCTCATAAGACAAATCAGAGGGAGCGCAGGGTTAGACATCTGTGACTCTGCCAGAGCAGTACTAACTGCAGAGATGGGAGTTCAATTCATTTCCACAGGGGTAAAAGGACCTCTTCCCAAAGGAACAGTAGGCTTATTATTGGGACGCAGCTCTTCTACTCTAAAAGGACTTATGATAAGTCCTGGGGTAATTGATCTCGACTATGAAGGTGAAATAAAAATTATAGCCAGTTCTCCAAAGGGTATATTAGTAATTTCACCAGGAGATAGAATAGCACAGTTACTAATAATACCCAGCCTACGTGAAAAATTTTCCAGTCGTACTGTAGAAAGAGGTTCCAAGTGATTAGGCTCCACAGGTGTAGATTGGGCTATGCTTTCTTTAAATTTAGATTCTGGCCCCATGCTAAAACTAAATATTCAAGGGCATGAATTTAATGGGCTACTGGATACAGACGCAGACCTTAGCATCATCTCTCGTCAAGAATGGCCAAAACATTGGCCATTACAACAAGCCACTCAAACGCTTCGAGGCCTAGGAGTAGCGTATAATCCCCATAGAAGTGCAATGGTATTAGATTGGAAGGATCCTGAAGGATGTGAAGGAACTCTACAGCCGTATGTATTGGATCATCTTCCCGTAAATTTATGGGGACGAGATAGTCTCCTGGACTCATTGATATTTTGAATTCATATTCACAAAGGAGTGGTCTGAGGCAAAAACCTTCCTGAAATTCAGGGGAACAGAAAAATAGGTAAACAAAACGCACAAAGCAGGGTTTCTCCACTGAGACTTTCCTGGTCACACTGATATCTGAGTTTTCCTAGATGCTCGCCTTTCCCTTCAGCTATCCAGTACATAGCCATATCACATAGCTTTGAGGTAGTACATATCTTGGTCACAAAACAATGAGGCAATTCTGGAGAGTGTCCAGAATTCAGGATGTAAACAGAAACTTTGGAAGATAGCAGGTTTTGCCCTTCAATAAGGAAAGCCGCAGTCCATTAATAAATCGGGCAGGATGAATGTTGCGAAGCTTTCTCCTAGACAGGACACATCCATTGATGCATTTTCTTTTCTAATGTCTACAACCACGGACAGAGTGGGATACACAGACATAGAAGCACTCGCCTTGTCAAAGGACTTACTAGAAACAGTCCACGCCAATTCAAACAAACAGCCTTTCTTACATCTTCTCAGAACCTGAGAAAAAAACCATGCACACACCTACACCCACAAAGGCACCTCCTTTGTGGAGTGTCCTCTGAATGGTGGGCCATACTATATTCGCCAAAAATGGCCTGTTGTATCTCAAATCTGGTCTCCTTGGCCAACTCTGTGCAGTTGTCAGGAGCCAGCGGTGAACCAATACCTGCTTTCTCAGGAAAGGCCTTTCTTCAGAGCTTTCCTGGCATTTGGCCATCCTCACATCTGTTGGTACTAAGAAAGACTGACTCTGTCCTTGGTAAATTGAAACAAGTGAGACCACAGGGACTGGGACTGCAACTGGCTCTGGGTGCCTCTCTTCCTGGATCCCAAGTTCAGAGAGTTCCATCACCAAGGAAGTGAAGTGAGGTTACTTCCTTCAGGAACTGAATGAGGTCACTGCCTTGGCAACCTCTTTGTCCTAACAGTTACTTCTAAGGGTCCCATGAGATGGAGTCTGTCCCTACTTTCTGTCACACTTTCACAAGTTAGAATGGTATATCAACCATTGGCACCTGGGAAGAGCTCTCTACACAGGCCTGATTTGGTCCATCTTCTCTACATTTAGAAGATAGAGGTTGATTCAGACACATCCATTCATCCTGATCAGGTTGTTTACCATAAAAGATGACTTTTCCTCTATCAGGTCCTTCATAGCTGCCTACATCTTCTCCAGGGATCATTTCTGCATGGACCTTTGATGTTCTAAGAAGGTGGAAGATCCCCTACATTCCTGTATTGTAAGACTAACTCTGTCCCTCCTCTTTTGTAAAGTTAGATTGAGGGAAGAGTGTATGTTTAGGGTTAATAACATGTTTGATTTGGGTTAGGAATCTCTCTGCTGCATGAATAATGGTATTGGGAACCTGTGATATTTACAAGAATATATAGGTGAAATGTAAGTATGAAAACAGAAATCTAGGTAAGATTCGAAGTCAGAAGGGCATTGGGTCCTTGAGTGGGATTCTTAGGTTTGAATTATGTTCTGCATATATGTCTCCGATAAATTGAAATACAATGGTTTAGGACCTTATACCTTGGATGATTAATTGTCGAAGAGAACATCGAGTCAAAAAGCAATAATCAGTAAGATTAGGAAGATAGTCAGTAGGTTTAGAAATAAAAGTGAGTATAGGATTTAGACCAAAATTTCTTTAGCAATAGGGTCTCGGGTAGACATTGAATGTAAATGTCAGCATATGTGAAGTGTCAGACACAATGATGAACTGCGGAATATATGTAGGAAAGCAGATATCAATAGAGATATAAGGAAATAAGGCAAAGTATAAACTGAGTGATAGAATTAGACATTTTCAACAGCCTTGAAGTTGAATATATAATCTTAGAAAGAAACAAATATGTAGTCACCAATAGGATTTACATTTGAGAGCATTAGGCAACCTGGACATGGTTGTTTTTAGTAATTCATGCTCACTTTCCATTTAGGCTTTGATACAATCATGAGTGTGACCTTTGTTTTTTGTGTCCAGAATATTACTGTGATAAAAAAAAGAAATATATATATATACATATATATATATATATATATATATATATATATATATATATATACACACACACACATATATAGATAGATAAGTTGAAATGAATATTTCTTCTACCATTTCTGAAAGCAATGTTTTGAAGAGGTATAAATTAGTATTGGGGGAACAAAGAGGTGTACACTGTGTCTATGAATATAGAGATAATGCATTAATAGACCATACTGTGAATAAATAACATACCTGGTTCCAACTTTAATAATGGATTGAATTGAAATGTGAAAATGTACAGGAAATCTTATATTGATATACACACATTCTTTCCAACCACTTATACATCTAATGGTAATATTAATGTTATGGTTTATCTTGAAGAGTGTGTGGGTTTAGCTTCAAAATTGATTATGGAAATCGAAAATAATGTGTTTGGAAAGAAGTCTCATGAAAAGACCAGTCAAGTAACATGGAGGAATACATGTGTTCTGAAGCAGAAAGTGATTAAAAGTGAAACAAATTCCTATAAATTTGTGAACTTGTGAATGAAATATATATCCTATGATGTGCAAAAACTGAAGAAATAGTAATGTACCAGTGTTGAATTAAAATGAACGTCAAAATAGACATCATGTCCCCTAGGAATCTATTTGCATTGATGTTAAACTGGGTCAGTTACTGCAGAAATATTAGGATTTGTAAGCACCATTGATTGAAGTTAGTTTTCAGCACTGGGAAACAAATATGTATTTCAGGTAGATGATTATTTCTGAGAATAATCTTGTGAAATGTTGATTATAAATCCACATACATGAACATGAATGAATTTATGGAGTGTATATAAGACACATATATTTCATATTTTATAAAATCTGTAGAGTGTATATATATATATATATATACAAAAAAACCACAAAAATTCATTAAAAAGTATCTATATATATATATGCCAATCGTAATTCATCATGTAATATATATCATCCACAGAAGCAAAAATATTTATTTTACTAAACATGGGTTTATGTATAATATTGTTCTAATAGGAAGCTCACCGATAGTTTGAATTTTCAGTTCCAACAGCGTTTAGGAGCACTGATCTCTTCTTACAATTTGTTTCTGCCAAGTCAGCCAACTCATAAAAATATACGTGTGATACCAAGTAGGAATCTATATGTGCATATAAAAAGTGCAAGTGCTGAGTAGGCTACAGAGAAAGGGAGACAGGAATTCACATATTTGTTAACTTTAAAAACGCATGGAGAGAGCTGGGGATGTGGCTCAAGTGGTAGCGTGCTCGCCTGGCATGCGTGCGGCATGGGTTCGATTCTCAGCACCACGTGAAAACAAAGATGTTGTGTCCACCGATAACTAAAAAATAAATATTATAGAATTCTCTCTCTCCTCTCTCACTCTCTCTTTAAAAAAAACACATGGAGGACTATTTCAATTAAAAATTGAGTAGATTTATAAAACCGACCCTTTATCATGCAAGAGGGAAGTCCAACTATACACCATGCTTCCTCTGAACTGCTTGTATTTTCATTCTTTTGGGGTATTTTTCTCCATCATATTAGGATTAGTAGTCAGAGTCTAGTAGGGTATGAGTTAGTGTCAGGGATTCAGTATTTCGAATGGAAAATTGGAAAATGGATCAATGTGTATGCAAATGTGTACTACAAAAAAATTTTCCCACTCTCATTCAGAACAATGCCTTGACATTACCTTCACCCCAAGTAAGACACAATTAGAGGATAAGAGTTAGAAAATCTTTGAATACATATCTGAAATTGAAAATGCTTAGGGTTCACAACCTTGGAGATTGTAGAGGAGTTTCCAAAAGTAAGGGACAGTGTAAAAACTCTACAAACATGGAGATTTGCCTGCCTAAAGACGTCTGGAGAAACTGCCTTTAGGTTGGGCACTTGAAATATATGTTGCTGTCAGGAGCTTTAGCTTCCTTTCTAGTGAGACCATCAAAGCTGGGTCTTCATCTCTGTGATCTGGAGGACATGGTTTATAATTTTCCAATAAACATGAAGCAGCAGTGCTGAATTCTTGCTTTGTAGGTAATCTGTGGCCACTGGGGGCTAAGTGTCTCCCCATGTGGACTGCGAAGCCATTTCATCATCCTCCACTTTTCATAATGTTTCTTCCTGCTGCACTCGGAGTTTGGTATTTGCTTCACGAAATACAAGGAGTTCAACTGGGACACAGTGCTGCAGCGAGTTCTGTCACGTGTGGTGGATCAGGGTCTGCAGGAGAATGCACCAACAGGGCTTGTATACCACATAGGATGCCCCCTTGACCATAGCAACCTGATTCTGAACATTGCCCTGAAACCTCTCCATATAACAAGTTGCCTTTACATATAAGGGTCTGCTCGCTGCACCATGTCAGTCACAAGCCATTTGGAAGCCAATGGCAGATCCACATGGCCCCACCTCAGATGTTTTATCACACATTTGCTCACTACTGCTCTAGGCCCACTACTCAGCAGGATCCAAATTACTGAGATCTCTGTTTTACACCATTTTCATCAAAACCAGTCAATCAAGGCACTGTCTGGTACACTCGTGATCAGCAACAGGACATCCAAAGGTTCTTCATTGCCACCTGGTCATTGGAATTTCAAAAATTTCATGGTATTTATCTAGCAAATTTTCAATTATGAAGTTGGAAGCACTATGGCTTTCAAATCATTCAGGAATCATTCAATGGTGAGGAAGCTCATTTCAATGAAAGCTTTGGAGAACTCTCACAGGCAAGGCTTCCCAAAGAGTGGCCTAAAGGTCACATGAATCCAGGCCCATCGAGGTCTACAATTGAGGTCCATGTGTGTTTTGACTAGCAAATATGGCTTCCAAGTCTTTCAGAATAAAATAATGTGATATCCTGGCTGAGATTCCCAGTGCTCTGTGGAAAGCCACCCTAGGACTAGATCTCAGTTTCCAACGGAGACTCTCATGTGTGGCCTCCTAAATTCCCAACACAATTCATGGCAATACTTCTTTGATGATTGATCCAGAACTCAGTGTTTAAGGGGAATGACACCAGAGTTCAAGCCCAGGTGGATCCAGTCATCTCTTCCAACTGCCACATGAATGACTACACTTAAAAACAAAACACTCCCACATGGTCCTTACCTTCTTCCATATAGACACTCATCATTACCTCTGGCTAGAGTTTTTCATGTGGGACGCATCCCAAGAGAGTGTCCAAAATAATCTTCCTTGCCCCTCATTTGCCTAAAGTCAGGGTGGCATCGTCACCCTTCCTGTGAACCTGGAGTGATCCAATAGGCCTGCCATGAATACTGCTCTGCTTCTTCAATTTGAGTCCTACTGACTCTCAGGGATAGATTCTTTAAGTGATTTGGAGTCACAAGAAAACACAAGCACCTCTGCAGTTCTTCAAAGAACTCATTTGACTTAAAGGATCCCTATTCTCACTTGACAGAGGTCAGAATCCTAACAGAGGAAGGCAAGAGACTCATCAACAATGACAGATTTTTGGCCATTTTGGTTCTGATTGCACAAATGGAATCTATCCTTAGATCCATCATGTGCTGAGAATCTAAGCCACAACCTCATACAGGGCCAAGAGGCTGATTTAGACACATCCTTTTACAAGCAATTAAGCAAAGAACCACAGGTGATGCCCATTTATTTCCATTTGAAAATTGTTTTCTTCAGGCTTCACAAAGGGGTGGCCTGAGGCAAAGACCTTCCCGACATTCAGGACAACAGAACCATAGGTAAGCAAATGAACCAAAGCAGGATTTGTCCACTGAAAATTTACTGGTCACACTGATATCTGAGTTTTCTAAGATGTTCCCATTCTCTACAGCTATCAAGTATATAGACATGTCTCAGAGCTTGGAGGTGGTACATATCTTGGAAACAAAACCATGAGCCTATTCTGGAGAGTGGCCAGAATTCAGGAAGAAAACAGGAACTTAGGAATTTAGTAGGTGTTGCCCATCCATAAGGCAAACCACAGTCCATTCTTTAATTAGGCAGGATGAATGCTGGGAAGTTTTCTACTAGACAGGACACATCCTTTGATGCCTTCTCTTTTCTAATGTCTACAACCACGGACACAGTGGGATACTCAGACATAGAAACACTAGCCTTGTCAAACGACTTACTAGAAACAGGCCACTCCAACCCAAACAAACAGCCTTTCCTACCTATTCTCAGAACATGAGAGAAAACCACAAACTCACTCCACACCCACAAAGGCACCTCCTTAACCCAAGTAGGTCTGTGACTATCCGGAGTGTCCTCTAACTGGTGGGCCATACTATGTTCCCCTGAAATGGCCTGCCCTTTCTCAGATCTGGTCTCCTTTGCCAACTCTGTGAAGTTGTCAGGAGCCAGCGGTGAACCAATACCTGCTTTCTCAGGAAAGGCCCCTCTTCAGAGATCTTCTGCCATTTGACAATGCTCATATCAGTCGGTACCAAGGAAGACTGACTCTGTCCTTGGTAAATCCAAACAAGTGAGACCACTGGGACTGGGACTGGGACTGGCTCTGGGTGCCTGGCTTCCTGCATCACAATTTCAGAGTTTTTGATGACCAAGGAAGAGAGGTGAGGTCACTTCCTTCAGGAACTGAATGAGGTCACTACCTTGGGCACCACTTTGTCCTAACAGTTGCTTCGAAAGGTCCCATGAAATGGAGGCTGCCCCTACATCCTTTGACACTTTCACAAGTTAGAATGGTATATCAACCATAGGCACCTGGAAACAGCTCTCCACACAGGCATGGTTTGATCAGTTCACTACATTAAGAAAGGAGAGGCTGATTCAAACACATCTCTTCATACTGACCCAGTTGTTTGCCATGGAATATGACTTTTTCCCTCTTAGGTCCTTCATAGCTGCCTGCAACTTCTTAAGGGTATAATTTCTGCATGGTCCTTTGATGTTCTCAGCAGGTGGGAGATCCCCTACATTACTGTATTGTAAGACAAATTCTGTCTCGGCTCTTCTGTAAAGTTAGTTTGAGGGAACAATGTATGGTTAGGCTTAATAACATGTTTGATTTGAATTAGGAATCATTCTGCTTAATGAATAATGGTATTGGGAACTTGCGATATTTACAAAAATATATTGGTGAAATATAAGTTTGAAAACAGAAATCTAGATAAGATTTGAATCCAGGAAGGGCATTGGGCTGTTGATTGGGATACTTAGCTTTGAATTATGTTCTGCAAAGATGTCTCAGATAAATCAATATACAATGGCATAGGACCTTGTACCTTGGATGATTGATTGTCGAAGTGATCATCCAGTCAAAAAGGGATAGTCTTTAGGATTAGGAAGATAGTCGGTATGTTAGAAAAAAGAGTAATATAGGATTTGGACCAAAAGTTATTTAGCAATAGGGTTTCGGATAGAGAGTGAATGTAAATGTCAGCACATGTGAAGAGTCAGTCACAATGATGAACTGGGGAAAATATGTAGGAAAGCAGATATCAATAGACATTAGGAAATCAGACAAAATATAAAGTGACTGATAGGATTAGTCATTTTCAACAGGGTTGAGGTTGAATATATTATCTTAAGAAGAAACAAATATGTAGTCACCAATAGGATTGATTTGAGAGCATTAGGCAACCTGGACATGGATGTGTTTAGTAATCCATGCTCACTTTCCATTTAGGCTTTGGTGAAAGGTTAATAAAATAGGTACTTGTTACTTACTGTTTTTCTGTATGCTTAACAAAACACTGTTGAAGTCTTGAGGACTGTTTGCTAATCTTGTTTCCAGAATGTGCTGTCCCCAACTGCCAAACTGCAAATGTATACCCTCACCCGTTTGCACGCAAACCACCCACTTGCCCTGACCCATCAATAAACTTCCCTCCCTGCCCTCTCCAAGGAAAGCATATAAGCTCTGCTTAAGCTGTTCTCATTGCTCTCTGCTCTATTCAAGTGAGCTCTGAGCCCCAGAATGCTGGACCCATAATAAACCATTTACTGTTGAAGGAGACATTCTCTTGGTGGTCTCTTCCTCCGATGCTTGCCCGACCTTTACATCTGGAGGCACCAGCAAGATCCGACAGCGGCGGATGAAAGATCCCCAAGGGGCTCCTTTCAGGGTAAGTAAGGGAACTCTTTTTGGTTTTAGGTTTCAGGTTAGGGCTTGGCAAAATGGCTATGGGTGATGAGCGTGAGCTCTCTCTGACAGAGGCTGACATACGTGTCACAGAGCCACAGGCCACGTCCCTGGGGGATGCCCCAGAGGACTCAGGAAATCGAGGAACAATAGTCTCCTTGACTCAGTGATATTTTGCTTCAGATTCGGTATTGCCAGCCCATCAGGTTTTGCCGGCTACTCAGGCCTGGCCTCAGTATTGGACGTCCAATGCCTGACTTTATTGTCTTGTCTTGTCAGTGTAGTGTGTCGTTGCTTTCACTGTTTGTGTATCTCTCATTTTGGGACAGAGAACTTCAACAACTCTCTTCCTGACCCTTGATCACTGGAACAATGTCCGCTTAAGGGCCCAGAATCTTTCTTTTTCAGTAAATCGCTGGACCTGGCAGACCCTCTGTGCCTCAGAATGACCCACCTTTGGAGTTGGATAGCCCCTAGAAACATCTACGTCCCACTAATTCGAAAAGTCAGAGATTTTGTATTTCAACCGGGGCCACATGGACATCCAGATCAACAGCCATATATCTCAACTTTGCAGGACCTCTGCAAATCTCCTCCTCCATGGGTGAAGCTTTTCCTTGTCTCTGCCCCCGCTCCTACTCCTTCCACCATGATTCTATCTCTCAAACCCTCTGCTCCTCCTCCTCCACCCTCTCTTCTCCCAGAGTCTCAAGACTCTACTGGACTCTCCTCGCCTTCTTATCCGCTGCCCTCGTCCACCAACCCCCAACAACCTCTAAGTGATTCCCCTGCTGCTGACTCAGCCTCTCCGCCACTGGAGGAAGCTAGGCCAGCCCAGCGCCCACGAAATGACTCCCCCTTGTCACACACACAGCCCCTCCTTCCCTGGAGGAAGCTGGCCTGGCCAAAAGAACTCAAAGAACTCCCTGGCGTTTTCAAACCTGCCTACTTGGGATGACTGCCAACAAATCCTAGGGATTCTCTTCATGACAGAGGAATGAGAGAGAAACTTCCTGGAAGCTAGAAAAAAAAATATCCTCGGACCAGATGGGTGACCAACACAACTTCCCAACATAATCAAAGCCGGCTTCCCCTTGAACTTACCCAACTGGGACCCCGACACCTTTGAAGGTAGGGAGCATCTGTCCACTTATTGCCGGGCCCTAATAGTGGGTTTCCAACCGGCCGCTAGGCAAACAAATAATTTGGCCAAGGTAAGAGAGATTATTCAAGGGCCTGATGAACATCCCTCTATGTTTCTAGAGAGAATTATGGAGGCATATAGGAGATACACTCCTTTCGATCTTCAGGCAGAGGATCAAAAGGCATATACCACGATGGCTTTCATTGGGCAAGCTGATCTGGATATTAAAAGAAAGTTACAATACTTAGATGGATTACAAGATATGACTTTGAGAGATTTAGTCAGAGTAGCCGAGAAAGTATCCTATAAGAGAGAAACAGAGAGAACGAAAGGGAGCAAAGGGAGGATGAGAGATGAAAAAGACAGATTAAGGTATTAACTAATGTCCTGGTCACAACAATAAATAGGCCAGAAATTAAGAAACAGGGAGACAAGAAGTGATACCTGGGTCCCCTCCAGAGGCCACCCTTGGCCTCAGATCAATGTGCCTACTGTAAAGAAAAAGGACACTGAGCCAAAGAGTGCCCTAGAAAGAGAAAGCCACGCCAGACAGCCTTTCTGACTCTGGAGGTTGACTAAGAATGTCGGGGCTCAGATCCCTTCCCCGAGCTCAGGGTAACTTTTGAAGTGAAGGGGACCCCATAAACTTTGAAGTGGATACAGCAGCAGTATACTCAGCCCTTAAGGCCCCACTGGGCCCTCTATCAAATAAAAGATCTCTAGTTCAAAGGGCTAACAGCAGTAAATATCAGACTTAGACAACTAAGAGGACCATGGACATGGGGAAAGACAAAATCCAACATTCCTTCCTAGTAATCCCAGAATGCCTGGCCCCATTGATGGGCAGAGATCTGCTCAGTAAGCTCCGGGCCAAAACAACTTTTAACCCCGAAGGCCCCAAAATGAAATTTCTAAATCCTTCATTAAAAACTCCTATAGTCATGGCTTTATAAATGTCAGTCGAAGATGAACATCCACTTTTCACACACCCCAAGACTGATCAAACAGGCAAGCTTCCCCAGAAATGGATAACAGATTACTCAGATGCCTGGGCAAAATTGTTGGGTTAGGCCTAGCCATGAAACAACCTCCAAGAACAGTGGAGTTAAAAACCTCAGCCTCCCCAATCAATGTCAAACAACATCCTCTGAGCAAAAAAAGGTAAAGATGGGATAAGGCCCCATATTCAGAAATATCTGGCCTTAGGGTCCTAAGGCCCTGTCAATCGGCCTGGAACACTCCCCTGCTACCGGTAAAAAATCCAGGAACTGGGGACTATCCCCCATACAAGACCTAAGAGAGATCAACAACAAAGTGCAGGACATTCACCCCATGGTAAATAATTCGTACAATCTGCTTATCACTCTGAACCCTGAGTAGAAATGGTATGGACATAAAGATGCTATCTATTGCATGCCTCTGCATAAAGACAGTCAGTTGCTGTTTGCTTTTGTGTGGGTAGACCCAGAAACCGGAACATATGGTAAACTAACATGGACTAGACTCTCACAGGGGTTCAAAAACTCCCCCACTCTCTTTGATGAAGCCCTCCACAGAGATGTCAACAACTTCAGACCTATGCACCCTGAAGTCACCCAGCTTCAATACGTGGATGACCTGCTACTGCAGCCAACACCAAGGAAAACTGTGAGTCTGGGAACCAAGCACTATTATATAAGCTTGCTCAACTCGGGTATAGAGCTTCTTCCAAAAAACCCCAAATTTGCCAGCAAGAAGTAGTCTTCCTGGGCTATTCCCTTAGGGGTGGTAAACGATGGCTCACTGAGCCCAGAAAACAAACGGTTGTGCAGATACACCCCCCCCCCCAGCAGCAGACAACACAGAGAGTTTCTTGGGACTACTGGGTTTTGCAGGTTATGGATTCCTGTGTTTGCGTCCTTAACTTCTCCTTTATACCCGCTGTTAAAGGGAGATGCCCAATTCCAATGGACCCCTGAGCACCAGCAAGCTTTTGATAACATCTAACAACACTGGCACTGAACTCCTCAAGTTCACTGAGCCAAGCCTGCAATTTCAGAAATCCCTACACTACGTTAAAAATGTACATCAATTCACACACCTTGGTTCAAAGATACTGCAGGCATTCCTGAAGGATCAAGAACAGAGTTTTCCACTAACCGACTCACAGCGAAAGGACATAACTGAACGGGTAACAAAACCCTGTCCGTTCTGTCAATAGGTTAATGCTTACCCTTCCAAGCTTCCTGCAAAAAAGCACCTATGAACAACCAGACCAGGACAATTCTGGGAAGTGGACTTTACTGAAATTAAGCCAGCGAGGTATGGACTTCAATATCTCCTAGTGTTTGTAGATATATTTTGAGGATGGATTGAAGCCTTCCACACAAAAAAAGGCACAAATGGTGGTAAAAAATCCTGAAAGATATTTTTCCATGATACGGCCTTCCTAAGGGTATATTGTCTGATAATGGACCGGCGTTCATGGCCCAGGTAAGTAAAGTGTTAGCCAGGACCCTGGGAATAAATTGGAAGTTACATTGTGCTTATAGACCCCAGAGCTCAGGACAGGTTAAAAAAAAATAATAGAACCATTAAAGAGACCTTAACGAAATTAAGCTTAGAGAGGGCATCAAAGGTTGGACTATGCTCCTGCCTTATGCACTGTTTCATGCAAGAAATACTCCCTCTGTTTCTTTGAGTAACCTCACCTCCTATGAAATTCTCTATGGGGCCCCTCCTCCAGTAAGGACCTAACCCCAACTCTAAGACCTACCGATCCCTTCCACACCCCCTTGCTTGACAAACTTAAAGCTCTTGAAAGAATTCAGCGATACCTGTCAAACCAGCTGGCCACTGCCTACCAACCTGGTGAAGAGGAGACTCCACATCGATATCAAATAAGAGACTTCGTCTACATAAGATGACTTCAGGTGTCATCCCTGGAACCCCGATGGACAGGACCATACCAGGTGCTACTTATAAAACCTACAGTGGTAAAGGTAGACGGAATCACTTCCTGGATCCTAATTCTCATCTCAAGCCTGCGCCCTGTGCAGACTCTGGCTTGAAAGTGGAAAAGACTGGTAACCCTTTCAAATTGCATATTGTCCATGTGGATAAGGGTATAGACTCTCCCCTTGGCCACCACTAGTCCTAACCATCATCAGCCCATTCAGCAGCGATGGCTGATCACAAATCCTATTAGACAAGAAGTATGGTCTGTCTTGCATACAGCCCCCTTAGGGACCTGGTGGCCATCTCTCCACCCAGATATTTGTCAGCTGAGTATACGTCTTTCCAATTGGGAAATCTCTGATGAAGAGGATCCCATTAAAATTCCATTAAATTTCTTCCGTACCATAGATAATGGAAACAAACATTATGGATGTAGGGACATGCAAGCCTGATGCAGGTTGGCTAGCCTAGATTACTATGTTTGCCCGGTGGACTATCAAAGCCACAAACAACCACGGCTGTGTGGGGGAAAAGCCGTCTTCTTCCGTAAGTCATGGGGATGTGGGCATACAGGGGCTGCCTGGTGGAACCCAAACTCCTCATCAAATTCAGTTCACAGCATTGGCCATATTACCAATTAGACAACCAAAACCAATGGCCCGCAGAGGGGTGTCTAGATCCTCAAATTCTGTGTGACTTTTCCAACTTCGGCAAGTGCTCAAAAGGATGGAAGAAAATTCCCCTATGTGTATGCCTTTTCCCTCCTTTGCTCACATCATGAACTATGTTTCTCCAATAGATACTTCTGCTCCAGACTCTCTGCTGTCACTCTCACATCAACAACCTGATTTCTCCCCTCCAATTACTAGATCAAAAACCCAAACCTCCGCTGGTTCTCAGACCATTGCCCCCTTGCTGAGGTAGCAGGTACTGAGGTACCCTTCCACCCACTCACTCCTCTCTTCTCCTGTCAGTGCCCACACCGGGTCCCACCAGGTCCTCTTACCAGCTAACCCAAAGCTCAAACCAGCTGAGGAGTGCCCTCAGACGCCTATCCAAGTTGTAATGAAAATGGCCTTTAAAGTTGCTTTGTCATCACTAAAAACAGGTTACTAAGAATTTAATGTCCCTCACAGGCTTTTTGGGATACTCACTCCTGTCTTCCCATCTGCTCCGCCTGTTCTACTGCTCACGTTTTGTTGCCAGGAAAATCCCAAACCCTTTTCCCATTATTCTTTTATATCTCTTTTTCCTCATTCTCAGAACCACAGAACTGCTCTCACCCCCCGCCTTCTCCGTCTTCCCCTCTGTACCAGGCCCACAGAAAAATCTTAAATGGCCTTCTCCAGAAGTCTTCATCGTGGCTGACTTTAGGACTTTCAGCAACAAAGTCCCTATAAAAGAGTTCAGTGTACATAAACTTCCTCTTTTCATGTTGCTCTGTTATACTTGGCCACTGGCTGGAAAAATCAGCACTTCTAAGCTAGACACCCCCTTTATAGTTTTTCACAAAATATGTGAACAAGGCCTCTGGCCTTGAGCTGAGGCTTCCAGAGATGGCTACATTTCTAAGATAAAGAAGTTACCAACTGGGCTCCATGGTAACAGCTGGCAGGGAGAAAATAAAAGAGAAGAAAAAAGCTCTCCCCCTCCCAGATGTCCTTAAAAAGTTATCTTTCCCAGAGAAGAGGAAAATAAAAACAGAACCAAAAACTGCTTTTTGTGAACTTCTGCAGACTGTAAATTTCTGAGTCTTTTCTCTTACATGTTGGGTACAAAATTCTGAAACTACCAAAACTTGGGATTCAGGGGATTAATTGATTACAATAGAAGCAATGCCCTCTATATCCGGTTGCAACCAAATAGGACTGTTTCCCTGTCTTCGGTGCTATCTTAGGTGCCTTGCCTTGTCCATACCTACAACAGTATAATTCTATATACTTAAACATTGTTTATTCATAGAATTATCAACAGATGTGATTAATTATGTAATGGTGCAGATGTTTCCCCGAGTGCTCTATCATGAGGCAGGATCATTTAAATTTCAAATAGGGGGGCATACAACCCGGTTCTGCTGGCAACCTGTATCTTTCACTTTAGCCATCCTATGAGGAATAGTAGTTGCTGCAGAGGTGGGCACAGGTACCACTGCCCTAATCCATGGGACACAACAAATGACCCAATTAGAAGCAGCAATACACCAAAACTTAAAGATATTAAAAAACCACCATCACAGCTTTACAAGAATCTTTAACCTCTCTCTCTGAAGTTGTTTTACAGAACAGGCGAGGGTTCGACCTCCTCTTCATGAGAGAAGGGGCCTTTGTCCTGCATTGAGGGAAGAATGTTGTTATTATGCCTACCATACTGGAGTTGTAAAAGAATCTATGATTAAATTAAGAAGACGCATTGAAGAGCATCAACAAGAGAGAGAGGCCCAAAAAGGGTGGTTTGAGTCTTGGTTCACAGAGTCCCCCTGGTTAACTACGCTTTTATCAGCCCTGGCCGGTCCCTTAATAATCCTCACATTATTGCTAACTGTAGGACCCTGTTTGCTCAACCGTGTAATTTCCTTTCTCCAAGCTCAAATTGGACAAGTTAAACTTATGGTAATCAGAAATCAATATACCACACTAGCAGACATAAAATGTGACATCCCCAATGATCACTATTATGATTTAATGTAACCAAAAGAAAGTGGGGAATGAAAGGTAAATAGAATAGGTAATTGTCACTTCCAGTTTTACGGTATGCTTAACAAAACACTGTTGATATCTTGAAAACTGTTTGCTAATCTTGTTCCCTGAATGTGCTGTACCAACTGCAAAACTGCAGAATGTACTCCCTCACCCATTTGCACGCAAACTACCCACTCGCCCTGACCCATCAATAATCTTCCCTCCCTGCCCTCTCCAAGGAAAGTATATAAGCTCTGCTTAAGCTGTTCTCAGGGCTCTCTCCTCTATTCAAGGGAGCTCTGAGCCCCAGCATGCTGGACCCCCATAAACTTTTGGCTGTTGCATTAGACAGTCCCTGGTAGTCTCTTCCTCCGATGCGCGCCTGACATTTACATTGGTAAAATAATAAGTGTGACCATTGCTTCTGTGTCCAAATGTACAAATTAATATTGGGGGTACAAATAGGTGTACCCTGTGATATGAATATAGAGATAATGCATGAATAGGCAATACTGTGAATAAATAATAAAATGGGTTCCAAATTTAATAATGGATTCAATTGATATCTGAAAATATACAGGAAATCTTATCTTGATACACATACATTCATTCCAACCAGTTATACATCTAAACGTTATATTAGGATTATGGTTTGTCATGAAAAGTGTGTGAGTTTTGCTTCAAAACTGATTATGAAAGTTGAAAATAATGTGTTGGAAAGAAGTCTCATGAAAAGACCAGACAAGAAACCTGGAGGAATCCATGTGTTCTGAAGCAGGAAGTTATTGAAAGTGAAACAAATGCCTATAAGTTTGCTAATTTGTGGATGAAATATATATCCTATGATGTGCATAAATTGAAGAAATAATAATGTACCAGTGTTGAATAAAAATGAACGTCAAAATACACATCATGTCCCATAGTAATCTACTTGCATTGATGTTAAACTGGGTCAGTTACTGTACAAATATTAGTATTTGTATGCAACATTAACTGAAGTTAGTTTTCAGTACTGGAAACAAATATGTATTTCATGTGGATGAATATTTCTGAGAATAATCTTGTGAATACTTGATTATAAATCCATATACATGAACATGAATGAATTTAGGGAGTGTATATAAGACACATATATTTCATATTTTGAAAAATCTGGAGATATATATATATATATATATATATATATATATATACAAAAAAACACACACAGAGACATTAAATTACCAATATATATGCCAATCGAAATTTATCATGAAATATATATCATCAACAGATGCAAAAATATTTCTTTTACTGAACATGGATTTATGTTTAATGTTGTTCAACTAGGAAGCTCACTCATAGGTTGAATTTTAAGATCCAACAGGGTTTAGGAGGAGTGATTTTTTCTCATAATTTGTATCTGCCAAGTCAGCCACCTCACAAGAATGTACATGTGATACCAGGTAGGATTCTATATGTGCATATAAAATTACATGTTCTGAATAGGCTACAGAGAAAGGGAGACAGGAATTTATATATTTATTAACTTTAAAAACACAAGGAGAACTATTTCAATTAAAAATTAACTAGATTTATAACACCTACCCTTCATAATGCAAATGGCAAGTCCAACTATACACCATGCCTTTTTTGAACTGCTTGTATTTCTATTCTGTTTGGGTTAGTTTTCTCCATCATATTAGGATTAGCAGTCAGAGTCTAGTAGTTTATGAGTTACTGTCAGGGATTAAGTATTTTGAATGGAAAATTGGAAAATGAATCTAATGTGTATGCATATATGTGCTACACAAAAATCTTCCCACTCTCATCCACAACAATGCCTTGACATTAACTTCGTCCCAAGTAAGACACAATTAGAGGAGAAAAGTTAGAAAATCTGTGAATGCATATGTGGAATGGAATATACTCAGGAGTTCACAACCTTGGAAGTGGTAGAGCAGTTTCCAAAAGTAAGGCACATGGTAAACACTCCACAAACATGGAGCTCTGCTGGCCTAAAGACTTCTTGATAAACTGCCTCTGAGGTTGGGCACTTGAAATATATGTTGTTGTCAGTAGCTTTAGCTTACTTTCTAGTGAGACCATCAAAGCTGGGTCTGCATCTATGTGACCTGGAGGACATTGTTTCTAATTTTCCAATGAACATGAGGCAGCAGTGCGAATACTCTCTTTGTAGTTAAACTATGGCCACTGGGAGCTAAGTGACTCACCATGTGAACTGTGAAGCCATTTGGTCCTCCTCCACTTTTCGTGGTGGTTCTTGCTGCTGCACTGGGACTTTGGTATTTTCTTCATGAAATACAAGGAGATCAACTGGGACACAGTGCTGGAGGGAGTTCTGTCACATGTGGAGCTCACGGTCTGCATGTGAATGCACCAACCAGGATTTTATCCCACATGGGTTGCCCCTTTGTCCATAGCAACCTGATTCTGAACATTGCCTTGAAATCTCCCTATATAAAAAGATGCCTTTTCATGGAAGGTTCTGCTGGCTGTACCATGTCAGTCACAAGCCATTTGGAAGCAAATGGCAGATCCACATAGCCCCACCACACATATTTTATCACACACCTTCACACCACTGCTCTAGGCCCACTAATTTGCAGGTTCCAACTTACTGGCATCTCTGTTCTACACAATATTCATGAAACCCAGTCAGTCAAGGCACTGTCTGATACACTCATGATCAGCAATAGGATATCCAAAGATTCTCCAGTGCCACCTGGTCATGGGAATTTCAAAAATTTCATGGTGTTTATCTAGCCATTTTTCGAGGATGAAGTTGGAGGAACTTTGGGTTTCAAAAACCATTAAATGTTGAGGAAGCTCATTTCAATGAAACTCTGGAGAACTCTCATAGGCAAGGCCTCCCAAAGAGTGGACAAAAGGTCACATGAAGCCAGTCCAATTGAAGTCTACAATGTGTGGTACATGTGTGTTTTAACTCTCAACTATGGCTGCCAAGACTTTAAGAAGAAAATCATGGATTATCTTGGCTGAGATTCCCAGTGCTCTGTGGCTTTGATTTAAGTTTATAAGGGCTACTTTCATGCGTGGCCTCCTAAAATCCCAACAAAACTCATGACAATTCTTCTCTGAGGTCAGTTCCAGAACTCAGTCTCTATAGGGATTCACACCAGAGTTCAAGCCCAGGTGGACCCAGTGATTTCTTCCAATCGCCACACAAATGACCAAAATTTAAACGAAAACACTCCCATATGGCCCTCATCTTTTCCACATAGACACTCATCATAACCTCTAGCTGGAGGTTTCTATGAGGGGCGCTGGACAAGACAGTGTCCAAAATAAGCTCCCTTGCCCGTCATTTGCCTAAAGTCAGGGTGGCCTGGAAACCCTTCCTGTGAACCAGGAGTGATCAAATAGGCCTACCATTATTACTGTTCCACTTCTCCATTTTGAGGCCTACTGACTGTGGGGTTTAGATTCTTCATGTGGATTGGGGTCATGAGAAAACCCAAGCACCAATGGGCTAGACTCTGAAGGGTTTTTAAGAACTCATTTGACCCAAAGGATTCCTATTCTCACCTTATGGAGGTCAGGAAACTTACAGAGGAAGGCGAGAGACTTCATCCATAATGAATGCTCTTTTGGCCATTTTGGTTTTGGATGCACACATGGCATCTTTCTTTAGATCCATCAGGTGCTGAGAATCTAAGCCACAGCCTCACACAGGGCCAACAGGCTGATTCAGACACATCCCTTTCGAAATCAATTACTCAAAGAGGGACAGGTGATGCCCATTCATTTGCATTAGAGAACTGTTTTATTCAGGCTTCACAACGGGGTGGCCTTGGCAAAGACCTTCTTGACATTTAGTGCTATAGAACAATAGGTAAGCAAAAGTCCCAAAGCAGGGTTTCTCCACTGAGACTTTTCCTGGTAACACTGATATCTGAGTTTTCTGAGATTCTTGCCATTCCCTTCAGCTATCCAGTACATGGCCAAGTCACAGAGCTTGGAGGTGGTACCTGTCTTGGTCACAAAATCATGAGCCTATTCTGGAGAGTGGCCAGAATTCAGGAAGAAAACAGGAACTTAGGAAGATTGCAGGTCTTGCCCACAAATAAGGCAATCCACTGTCCTTTTATAAATTGGGCAGCGTGAATGTTGGGAAGCTTTCTCCTAGACAGGACACATCCATTGTTGCATTTTCTTTTGTAATGTCTACACCCACGGACAAAGTGGGATACACAGACATAGAAACACTTGCCTTGTCAAATGACTTAATAGAAACAGTCCACTCCAAAACAAACAAACCAACTTTCCTACGTATTCTCAGAACATGAGACAAAACCACAAACCCACACTCATTCCCACAAATGCACCTCCTTCCCCCAAGAAGGTCTGTTACTAACCGGAGTGTCCTCTGCCTGGTGAGCCATTCTTTGTTCACCCGAAATGGCCTGTCTGTTCTCAAATCTGGACTCCTTGGCCCACTCTGTAAAGTTGTCAGGAGCCAGCTTTGAGACGCCACTACCTGCTTTCTCAGGAAAGACACCTCTTCAGATTTTTTCTGGCATTTGGCCATCTTCACATCTGTAGGTACCAAGAAAGACTGACTCTTTCCATGATAAATCCAAACAAGTGAGATCTCTGTGACTGTTACTGGGCCTGGCCCTGGGTGCCTGGTGTCCGGGATCCCAAGTTCAGAGAGTTCCATCACAAAGAAGTGAGGTAGGTCACTTCCTTCATGAACTGAATGAGCTCACAGCCTTGGCAAACACTTTGTCCTAACAGTTTCATCCTAGGGTCCCATAAGATGGAGGCTGCCCCTACTTCCTGTGACACTTTCACAAGTTAGAATGATATATCAACCATAGGTACTGGGGGAGAGATCTCCACACAGGCTTGGTTTTGTCCATTTTGTCTACATTAAAATGCGAGAGGCTTATTCAGACACATCTCTTCATCCTGACAAGGTTATTTGCCATGGAAAATGACTTTTGGTCTCTCAGGTCCTTCATAGCATTCTATATCTTCTTCAGGGATAATTTCTGCATGGATCTTTGAGATTCTCAGCAGGTGGAAGATCCCCTATATTCCTGTATTGTAAGACCAACTCTATCCCTGCACTGCTGTAAAGTTAGATTGAGGGAACAGTGTATGGTTAGTGTTAATATCATGTTCTATTTGGGTTAGGAATCATTCTGCTGGATGAATAATGGTATTGGGAACCTGAGATATTTACAAGAATATATAGGTGAAATATAAGTATGGAAACAGAAATCTAGGGAAGACTTGAAGCCAAGTAGGACATTGGGCCCTTGAGTAGCATACTTTGCTTTGAATTATATTCTGCACAGATGTCTCAGATAAATCGATATACAAAGAAATAGGATCTTATACACTGGATGATTGAATAACATACAGAATATCCAATAAAAAAGGGATAGTCTGTAGGATTAGCAAGATAGTCAGTAGATTTAGAAAGAAGAGTTAGTATAGCATTTGTACCAAAAGTTCTTTACAAATAAGGTTTCGGGTAGAGAGTGAATGTAAATGTCAGCACAATGACGAATTGGGGAAAATATGTAGGAAAGCAGATATAAATAGAGACATTAGGAAGTCAGTAAAAGTATAAAGTGTGTAATTTGTTTAGACATTTTCAACGGTTTGAGTCTGAATATATAATCTTAGGCAGAAACTAATATGTTGTCACAAATTGGATTGACTTTTGAGAGCATTAGGTAACCAGGACATGGATGTTTTTATTAATCCATGCTCACTTTTCATTTAGGATTTGGTAAAATCATAAGTGTGACCTTTGCATTTTGTGTCCAGAATATTATTGTGATAAAATGTATATGTAGATCAGGTGACATGAGTATTCCTTCCACCATTTCTGGGAGCACTATTTTGAAGAAATATAAATTAGTATTGGGGGTACAAAGGGGTATACCCTGTGTCATAGAATATATTGATAATGCATCAATTGACCATCATGTGAATAAATAATATAACTGGTTCCACTTTAAATAATGGATTGAATTGATATCTGAAAATATAAAAGAAATCTCACATTGATATACAATCATCCACTGCAACCAGTTATACATCTAATGGTAATATTATGGTTGTGGTTTATCCTGAAAGGTGTGTGAGTTTTGTTTCAAAAGTGATTATGGAAATCAAAAATAATGTGTTTGGAAAGAAGTCTCATGAAAAGAATAGTCAAGAAACCTGTAAGAATACATGTGTTCTCAAGCAGGAAGTGATTGAACATTATATATCATACTATATATAATGTGCATAAACTGCAGAAATAGTAATGTACCGGTGATGAATAAAAATGAACATCAAAATACACATCATGTCCCATAGGAATCTACTTGCATTGATGTTAATCTGGGTCAGTTACTGTAGAAATATTAGGATTTTTATGCACCATTCACTGAAGTTACTTTTCAGTACTAGGAAAAAAGTATGTATTTAAGTTGGATTAATATTTCTGAGAACAATCTTGTGAAAATTTGATTATAAATCCACATAAATCACAAAAAATTATGAACACAAAAGTCACATGGACATTAAAATGTAGCAATATATATGCCAATTTAAATCCATCTTGAAATATATATCATCCACTGATCCAAAACTATTTATTTAATGAACTTGAATTTATGTATAATGTTGTTCAGCTAGGAAGCTCCCCCATAGATTGAATTTTCTGTTCCAACAGTGTTTAGGAGGAGTGATCTCCTAAATGTGTATGCAAATATGTGCTACACAAAAATCTTCTCACTCTCATCCAGAACAATGCCTTGATATTACCTTCACCCCAAGTAAAACACAGTTGGAGGACAAGAGTTAGAAAATCTGTGAATACATATCTGGAATGTAAAATGGTCAGGAGTTCACAACCTTGCAGGTTGTAGAGGAGTTTCCAAAAGTAAAGGACAGGCTTGATAGACCCAACCTGATCTTTTATTAGAATTGGGAGCCATCTTGCCAGAAAGCCGTGAAAAGATAATTTGGGCTTTACTATAAATTACTGCAAATTCTGAACCTGCTTGGAATGCGTGCCCGTGCCTTGAACTCATCCATGCCTGGCTCTCTGACCAGATAACAGTGCTCTCTGAAACATTAGTGACACCTAATAAATATTGGCCTTCCCAGGCCAGACAACGACCCTCTCTGAGTCTCTAATGGTCCTCATAATTTCTGATGTTGGGGCCAGCAAAAAAAATGTAAACTACCATTAGTGTGATGCTTTCAAAGTTCTGTTATCTGTAACCCCCTTTTTGTGTAACTTTCTGGGCTATATAGCTGGGCTGTAGGAAAGGTGGTGTTGCTGTCTTGTTCCCGCCATTTTTGGAGGGAGAGGCAGCCTGGCCGGTTTTAATAATAAGCTTGCCTTAATTTGATTTTAATTGGAGTCAGTGGTCTTTTCTTGCATCCTAGTCCAACATTTTGGAGTTCCCCAGTGAGATGACCCTGCCCGACCAGATCACAAGGCCAGACTGCTGAAAATTCTGAAGCTGGCCTTCCCTCCAGGGCTACGGGCTGGGGAGCCACTCTAGGGGGTGCACAACTTGAGATGTTCCAAGGCCTTGGAGTGAGCCGTCGGTCTGGGGAGCACTGCAGTGAACCACCGCACTGAAACTATTAGCAAGCACCTGGTGGAGGAGGCCTCCATAGGTAAGTGGCACCTTGATAACATCTTATATCTGGTTAAGGGAGATCTCTTCTAATGACAGAGAGGTGGCCTGGGGAGGCTCACATACACTCCTGTCCAGGACAGTAATGAGAATCGTTCTGTCCTCTGTTCCGTTCTGTAGGGAATTCCTTTCAAGGTTAGAGAGGTGCCGAGGGACACGCACGTGCTCCTACCCCAGAGCTTTAGCAAGACGTTGAATTGCTCCTCTGTTTTTCTGTTTTGGCACCGGGATTCTTTTTTTTTTTTTTTTTTTTTGTGTGTGTGTGTGTTTTGTTCTGTATTCTATATGTTTTTTTGTTTTTGTGCATTTTGTTTTGTGATTTCTGTGATAAAATCTTAAGGATATTGAACGTGAAAATGGGTAACAAAGCAAGTAAGCCTGACACCCCTTTGGACTGTGTTTTAAGGAACTGTGATGAACTTTACCACCATTTGTTAAGCAGAATGAGAAAAGCCCCTAGCTGGCTGCCTGGAGCACACCCAGTGCAGATGGCAATGCCTGCTGGGGAATGAAGAACTGAGTATCTCCCAGCATCTGCCAAAGCCGTGTTTCTTCAGGGAATTCCCTCCTTCGTTCCCTGCACTGTAAGGATAATGCTGCCTCTGTCTTCTTAAAAAAAGAGAAAAACAAAAAGGGGACACTAAATACAGTAAAGTCACCATGGAGACACTTTATTTTACATTTCAGGTTGCTCCTCTGTGAAAACATTTGGTCCCCTTGTGGGGACATCTGTGGTGCCACTGGGGAAGGAGATTTTTCTCTTATTTGCTCTGTTTTAAAGGGTTCTGTCTGTCAGCCATTGTCTGGAGTTCATTTCTGCCTGTCTTGTGCCTTTTTTCTGGCGCTTTAAGACATGTGCAATAATGTGTTAATATTAT
This sequence comes from Callospermophilus lateralis, assembly GCF_048772815.1. Lineage (NCBI taxonomy): Eukaryota > Metazoa > Chordata > Mammalia > Rodentia > Sciuridae > Callospermophilus > Callospermophilus lateralis. Next base: position 1,277,000 of record NW_027513510.1, on the reverse strand, counting down.
AAATTGTTTCTTGGAAATGATCTTAGCTGAATTTGTGTCTAAATGATGATGTTTCATTGTACCAATCTGGTATCTGAATCGGTTTTTGAAGCATTTCACAATCTTGCAGTTAAAAGTCGGGTTTAGGTAATTGTTTAGTTTATGGTTTCAGATAATTCATGCCAGAGAACATAAATACTTAGGATGGAAAACTAAAGAACTCTACTTCCAAGTTGGCAAGTAACTTCCCAATCATTCAGTCTTTTTTTCACCAATTTTAAATTAGGTAGCCTGGGAAAATGTCACTGTGTGTACCAGTGCATTAATTTGGACAAGGATACTAAATCATAGTATGATATCTGTTGACAAAACAACTTGTAAAGATATAAAATTTTGTGAATTGTATCTTAAACTTGTATCATAATTTTCAACATCCTAACCTGAAAATAATGGTTAAAATACCTTAGGCCTAAGGTTTCTGCTCAGAATAGCCATTTTTTCCTGCTTCTTCCAGACCTCAGCCAGGGATTATTTTGAAATGCAAATGAAAGAAGCCTGTAAGCTTAGTAGGAGACTTATTTGAGGCCTAAGGAAAAAAAAAAAGTAAATTGTATGGTATTTCCTTATTACTGGCCAGTCATTTTTTCTAGGACTCATATTTTTTTCCTTAGATTCTTTATTTATTTTTTGAGCTCATGATTTTGCTCCTACAGACCTAGGTTAAGGTTTTTCTGATCAGTAATATCTTTGACCAACTGTGGAATTTTTAAATCATTGCAGTGGAGATTTCACCTGTGAAAAGCTACAAGGCCTTCACTTTTATTATGTGTGCACAATTTGTTATGTGTTGTATGTCTATATATGTATACATATGTTCGTATATCATATATATGATACACAAATTAACATATATAAGGAGCACTCATATTAAAAAGCACTCATAAAAACAATTTTAAAAAGTGGATCCAAAGATCTTTAATTCACGTGATTTAAATGTTTCAATTTAAATTGGGTAAACTGATAAATATAAATTTCTTTAAATTTAAGCTTACAAGTTTTTCTAGGTGTTCAAAAATCTAATAAAGTATTAATGTCTACAAAAGGTCTAATATGCCTATGTTCCAGGACTTTTCTTTCAATCAAAAAAATGGCTTACACTGTTCAAAACATTTGTCTAATATTTTGATAAATAAGTAAAGTAAATTTGATATGGGATTACTCATTCATGAGCACTTTTGTTTGATATCTGATTGATATACTAAGGTCTGTATAAGTTTGTACTAAAGTCTGTATAAGATTGTAAAAATCAGTCATGTGTTAAAGAGACAAAAATTTCTTAAACATAAGTTTACCCATAACATTTAGTTTATTAAGATTTAAATTTTCTAGAGCAGGCAACCATAAAAATTAAACAACTGTTTAATTAAGAACTGTTATTTTAGAGCACTGTACTGCCATTTCTTTAAAAGCTAAACTTGGTTAATGTAGAAACATCAATGTAATTGTGATGCTATTAATGTGCTCATATCTTCCAGTTATAAAACTCTATAAGGTAGAAACTTTAAAAGAGCATTATATCAAGCAGGTGTTCTGAAGTTGTATGGTAAATAAAATATATATTGGGGATTTATTTACCTGTTATCAATAATATATGTAAAGTTTTATGTTACTTTTTACATTGTGGAACAATTTAAATGTATTTTTAAGTTAATGAGACCCTAATCTATGTAAAGGTTAAAATCTTTCAGCCGTACTTTAATTCATGTTTTAAATGTGATATCATATGGTGTGAGCTAATGTTCATGTGACCTCAAAAAATTTATGTAAACTTTGTAAAATGATATTTAAAAAACAAAGATCAGCTTTAGAACTAAAGCATTTAAGGTTTATAAGGAGCCCTGCTTACCTGAGATAAGACTCTGTGTCCCATCTTACTACATGTGAGAATGACTACGAAAGCAGTAGGTCAGATTTTATTTCATTTAAAGTTATGTTCAAATTTTTTTTTCTGTCAAGATTACTAGGATCTCAAAAAGATGATATAATATATAACTCACCCAAAAAATTCAGGGTAGCTATTACATGAACTAAGTATTTTTACTCTTGTTAAAAAAATTTTATTTTTTAATTTCCTTATAAGTGATCTAAAGATTCCCTGTTGGTGTTTTACAGAAGTGTTGCTTTAAGAACACAACATGGGTTAATTTAAGATAATAAGTCATCAACTACAAGACAGACAGAATAATAAGATCCCAATTAATAATATATAAATAATTATAAACTTATAGACATTAAAGCACAGTACTCTTAATATATGGCTGTTAAAATTCATTTGCTGGTTGTTTCAGATTAGGATTGAAAATTAAAGTTAAATAAAAAGGTCCAAAAAAAACGATATTTGACTCTTGCCCTCTGAGTCAGTCTGAATCCTGGGAACAAGGGATTTCTCTATGAGCTTTGCAACTCTGGGCCACATAACCTCCCGATCAGAGAGATTAATGAGACCACTGGAGAACAGAAAGCCAATCAGTGCATTTGCTACAAAGAGGTGAGTCATCAGGAAAGGGAGACATCCCTGATGCTTCTGAGGGAAGCCACATGGTCAAGCAAGACCTGGACCCACATAGCTCAAATTGCACTAGCAGAACTGAGAAGCTGCTCTCAAGTTTCCCAAAAAATGACTCCCATAAAAGCTCAGCTGACTGCTAACAATAGATAGAAACAAAAGTCAGTTTGACTGCTTCATCTTAAACACTTAGCAAAGACAGTTAAAACCAAAATACAGCCAATCCTGGGCATTTTAAATAATAATAATAATAATAATAATAATAATAATAATAATAATAATATTTTAAGGTATACACTTTATGTTAGCCTCCCAAAATAGGTAAAACTGTTGGCTACAAAGAAGGATTCTCAGAGAGGAATGCCTGATAACTATAAAAATAGACTATCAAGAGGAGCTGCTAGAGGCAGAAGTTTTTAGTTTAAGGCCTACAGATATTCCTAACCTACACAGGTAGGCTTGGTGTTTGCTAGTACAATTATCCAGCCCTGAGTAACAGAATTAAATGTTTCTCTATTAAACACAGAGGTCATACAAGTGAAAGGATTCTGCAAAATCAGATGACATTAAATTATTAAACTGCATATTATGGGGAGGGACAACTGTATCACTAAAAGTTAAATATTAAGTTCACAGTCCTGATAATTGGGGATATTAAAGACTGGTGAGGGTACTTCATACAGTGACATGATCCAGATACTGCAACATTTATTCAATACTCATGTTTTTTGTTTCTCTCATAGAAGAACCCATCCCCAGATGACTTTACAACCTGTTCTTCCTCAACAAGACTTCAAAAAGAACTGACTTCAAAAAGGCAACTCATGTCCCTCACGCCATGCACACTCATGTCACCCTTTCTCAGGTGAGAAAAAGCCAAAATGAGAGACGACTCTCTACTTACACCAATGGAGCCAAAAATAAATAGACTATCAATATAAGTAATTAATTAAGTCAGGTAATATCAGGGAGACTGGTTTTCGGTGAGTTCTAAAATTTTGGTGACTGTTAACTGAGGGATTAAAATTTCCTCAGTGCTTTTCCACTAACCTATCAAGGATTACAAAGGGACACATAAGAAAAGGGGGGAATGATACACACAACCTTACCTTTTATTAAAATTGGGAGCCATATTGCAACAAAGCCATGAAAAAATCATTTTGGCTTTACTGTAAATTACTGCAAATTCTGAACCTGCTTGGAATGACTGCCCGTGCCTTGAACTCACCCGTGCATGGCTCTCTGACCAGATAGCAGCCCTCTCTGAAACTTTGTCACACCTCATAAATATTGGCCTTTTGTGGCCAGACAATGACCCTCTCTGAGGCTCTAATGGTCCTCATAAATTTTGATGTTGGGGCTAGCAAAAAAAAAAAAATGTAAACTCCCATTAGTGTGATGCTTGTCAGAGTTCTATTATCTGTTACCCCATTTTTGTGTAACTTTCTGGGCTAAAAACCTGGGCTGTAGTAAAGGTGGGGTTGCTCTCTTGTTCTCGCAATTTTGGGAGGGAGTGGCAGCCCAGCCAGTGGAAATAATAAGCTTACTTTAATTTGATTTTAATTGGAGTCAGTGTTCTTTTCTTACATCCTGGTCTAAGAGGTAAACACTCCACAAACATAGAGCTCTGCTAGCCTAAAGACTTCTTGAGAAACTGCCTCTGAGGTTGGATACTTTAAATATATTTTGTTGTCAGAAGGTTTAGCTTCTTTTCTAGTGAGACCATCAAAGCTGGGTCTGCATCTATGTGAATGGAGAGCATGGTTTCTTATTTTCCAATGAACATGAGGCAGCAGTGCTGAATTATCTCTTGGGAGGTAAACTGTGGCCATTGGGGGCTAAGTGTATCCCTGTGTGGACTGTGAAGCCATTTGATCATCCTCCATTTTTGTGGTGTTTCTTGGTGCTGCACTGGGAGTTTGGTATTTGCTTCACGAAATACAAGGAGTTCAACTGCGACACAGTGCTGGAGGGAGTTCTGTCACGTGTGGTGGGTCAGAAACTGCAGGAGAATGCACCAACCAGGCTTCTATTTCACATAGCTTTTTCCTTGACCATACCCACCTGATTCTGAACATTGCCTTGAAACCTCTCCATATAATAAGACGCCTTAACATGTAAGGTTCTGCTGGATGCACCATGGCAGCCAAAAGGCATTTGGAAGTAAATTGGAAATCCACACGGTCCCACCTCAGATATTTTATCACACACCTGCACACCACTGCTCTGGGCCCACTATTCAGCAGTGCAAATTACTGGCATCTCTGTTCTTCACCATTTTCATGAAACCCAGTCAATCAAGGCACTGTCTGGTACACTCATGATCAGCAACAGGAGATCCAAAGGTTCTCCAGTGCCACCTGGTCATGGGAGTTTTAAAAATTTCAGGGTGTTTATCTAGCCACTTTTCAAGGATGAAGTTGGAGAAACTGTGGGTTTCAATTCATTCAGGAACCATGTAATGTTGAGGAACCTCATTTCAATGAATGCTCTGGAGAACTCTCAAAGGCAAGGCTTCCCAAAGAGTAGCCAAACGGTCACATGAAGCCCAGCCCATTGAGGTCTACAATGTGATGTCCATGTGTGTTTTGACTCTCAACTATGCCTGTCAAGTCTTTCAGAATAAAATCATGTGATATCCTGGCTGAGATTCCCAGTGATCAGTCGAAAGCCACCCTTGGCCTAGATTTCAGTTTCCAAGGGCGACTCTCATGCGTGGCATTCTAAAATCGCAATACAATTCATGACAATACTTCTCTGAGGTCAGTTTCAGAACTCAGTCTCTAAGGGGAATCATACCAAAGTTCCAGCCCTGGTGGATCCAGTCATTTCTTCCAACTGCTACACAAATGAACACAATTAAAACCAAAACACTCCCACATGGTCCTCACCTTCTTCCATATAGACACTCATTATAACCTCTGGCTGGAGGTTTCCATGAGGGGTGCAGCACAAGACGGTATCCAAAACAAGCTCCCTTGTCCCTTATTTGCTTAAAGTCAGCAAGGCCTGGACACCATTCCTGTGAACCAGGAGTGATAAAATAAGCCTGGCCTTAATACTGCTCTGCTTCTCCAATTTGAGGCCTACTGACTGTCAGGTATAGATTCTTTATGTGATTTGGAATAATGAAAAAACCCAAGCTAATATGGGCTAGCCTCTCCAGGGCTTTGAAGAACTCATTTGACTCAAAGGATCCATATTCTCACTTGATGGAGATCAGAAACCTATCAGAGTAAGGCAAGATACTCCATACACAGTGACTGATCTTTTTGCCATTTTGGTTTTGAAAGCACACATGGAATCTTTCTTTAGTTCCAACAGGTGCTGAGAATCTAAGCCACTGCCTCACACAGGGCCAAGTGGCTGATTCAGACACATCCCTTTCCAAAGCAATTAAGCAAAGATACACAGGTGATGACCATTCATTTCCATTTGAAAACTGTTTTCTTAAGGCTTCACAAATTGGTGGACTGAGGCAAAGACCTTCCTGACACTCAGAGCAACAGAAAAATAGGTAAGCAAAAGGCCCAAAGCAGGGTTTCTCTACTGAGACTTTCTTTGTCACACTGTTATCTGAGTTTTCTGAGATGCTTGCTATTCCATTCAGCTATCCAGTACATGGACATGTCACAGAGCTTGGAGGTGGTACATATCTTGGACAGAAAACCATGAGCCTACTCTGGAGAGTGGCCAGAATTCAGGAAGAAAACAAGAACTTCAGAAGATAGTGGGTGTTGCCCGTCCCTAAAGCAACCTGCAGTCCACTCATAAATTGGACAGGATGAATGTTGGCAAACTTTCTACTAGACAGGACACATCCATTGATGCATTATCTTTTATAATGTCTACAACCACGGACACAGTGGGATACACAGGCATACCAACAATCGCCTTGTCAAATGACTTACTATAAACAGTCCACTCCAAAACAAACAAACCGCTTTTCTTACCTATTCTCAGAACATGAGACTAAACCACAAAATCACAACCACACCCACAACTACACCTCCTTTATTCAAGTAGGTCTGTGACTAATTGGAATGTACTCTGACTGATGGGCCATACTATGCTTCCTTGAAATGGCCTGTCCTTCTCAGATCTGGTCTCCTTGGCCAACACTGTGAAGTTTTCAGGAGCCAGTGGTGAGCCACTACCTGCTTTCTAAGGAAATTCCCCTTTTCAGAACTCTCCTGGCATTTGGCAATCCTCACATCAGTAGGTACCAAGGAAGACTTACTCTGTCCTTGGTTATTCCAAACAACTGAGCCCACTGGGAAAGAAACTGGGACTGACTCTGGGTGCCTGGCTTCCTGGATCCCAAGTTCAGAGAGATCCGTCATCAAGAAAGAGAGGTAGGTCACTTCATTCAGGAACTGAATGAGGTTACTGCCGTGGCAACCACTTTGTCCTAACAATTGCTTTCAAGGGTCCCATGAGATGGAGGCTGCCCCTACTTCCTGTGACACTTTCACAAGTTAGATTGGTATATCAACCATTGGCACCTGGGAACAGCTCTCCACACAGGCCTGGTTTGGTCCATCTTCTCTACATTAAGAAGAGAGAAGCTGATTCAGACACAACCCTTCATCCTGACCAGGTTGTTTGCCATGGAGGATGACTTTTGCTCTCTTAGGTCCTCCATAGCTGCTTACAACTTCTCCAGGAATCATTTCTGCATGGACCTTTGAGTTTCTCAGCATGTGGAAGATCCCCTATATTCCTGTATTGTAAGACCAACTCTATCCCTGCTCTTCTGTAAAGTTAAATTGACTGAACAGTGTATGGTTAGGTTAACTAACATGTCGATTTGGATTAGGAATCTTTCTGCGCGATGAATAATGGTATTGGGAAACTGCGATATTTACAAGAATATATAGGTGAAATATAAGTATGAAAACAGAAATCTAGCTAAGATATGAAGCCCAAAAGGGCATTGGGCCCTTGATTGGGATACGTAGCTTTGAATTATGTTCTGCACTGATGTGTCAGGTAAATCGATATACAATGGCTTAGGTCCTTGTACCATGGATGATTAAATGTAGAAGAGAACTTCCAGTCAAAAGGGATAGTCGGTAGGATTCGGAAGATTCTCAGTAGGTTTAGAAAGAAGAGTGAGTATAGGATTTGGACCAAATGTTGTTGAGCAATAGGGTTTCCGGTAGACAGTGAATGTTAATGTCAGCACAAGTGAAGAGACTGTCACAATGATGAACTGGGGAAAATAGTTAGGAAAGCTGATATCAATAGAGACATTACGAAATCAGGCAAAGTATAAAGTGAGTGATAGGATTAGATATTTTCAACAGGGTTGAGTTTGAATATATAATCTAAGAAAGAAACAAATATGTAGTGACCAATAGGATTGACATTTGACAGCATTAGGCAACCTGGACATGGATGTTTAGTAATCCATGCTCACTTTTCATTTAGTCTTTGCTACAATCTTAAGTGTGACCTTTGCTTTTTTTGTCCAGAATATTACTGTGATAAAACGTACATGTAGATCAGGTGACATGATTCTTTCTTCCACCATTTCTGGCAGCAACATTTTCAAGACGTATAAATTAGTAATGGGGGTAAAAAGAGGTGTACCCTTTGTCTGTGCATATAGAGATACTGCATGAATAGACCATACTGTGAATAAATAATATATCTGGTTCTGACTTTAAATAATGGATTGAAATTATATCTGAAAAAATACAGGAAATCTTATATTGACATACAAACATTCATTCCAACCAGTTATATATCTAATGGCCACATTAAGGTTATGGTTTATCATGAAGGGTGTGTGAGTTTTGCTTCAAAAGTGATTATGGAAATCGAAAATAATGTGTTTGGAAAGAAGTCTCATGAAAAGACCAGTCAAGAAACCTGGAGGAATACATGTTTCATGAAGCAGGAAGTGATTGTGAAACAAATGCGTATAAATTTGTGAACTTGTGGATGAAGTATATATTTCCTATGATTTGTAAAAACTGAAGAAATAGTAATGTACCAGTGTTGAACGAAAATAAACGTCCGAATACACATCATGTCCCATACGAATCTACTTGATTGATGTTAATCTGGGTCAGTTACTGTACAAATATTAGGATTTGTAAGCACCATTTACTGAAGTTAGTTTTCAGAACTATGAAACAAATGTGTATTTCAGGTGGATGAATATTTCTGAGAATAATTTTGTGAAAAGTTTATTATAAATCCACATTTTTGAACATGGATGAACTTAGGGAGTGTATTTAAGAAACATATATTTCATATTTTAAAAATCAGGACAGTGTATATATATATATATATATATATATATATATATATATATATTCATAATTATATATATGTGTATATAAATATATGTGTGTCTATATATATGTATACACACACACATACACACACACACAATACACACACACAGACATTTAAATGTAGTTATATATATGCCAATCGAAGTTCATCATAAAATATATAGCATCCACAGATGCAAAAATATTTATTTTACTGAACAAGGATTTATGTATAATGTTGTTCTACTAGAAAGCTCACCCATAGTTTGAATTTTCAGTTCCAACAGCGTTTAGAGGAGTGATCTCTTCTCACAAGTTGTATCTGCCAAGTCAGTCACCTCACAAAAATGAACGTGTGATACCAGGTAGAATTCTATATAAGCATATAAAAATAAATGTGCTGAATAGGCTACAGAGAAAGGGAGAGGAATTTACATATTTGTTAACTTTAACAACACACGGAGAACTGTTTCAATTAAAAATTGACTAGATTTATAACACCTACCATTTATCATGCAAATGGCAAGTCCAACTATACCCCATGCCTCCTCTAAACTGCTTGTATTTCTATTATGTTTGGGTTGTTTTTCTCCATCATGTTTGGATTAGTAGACAGAGTATAGTAGGGTATGGGTTATTGTCAGGGATTCAGTATATTCAATGGAATATAGGAAAATGAATCCAATGTGTATAAAATATATGCTACACAATTATCTTCCCACTCTCATCCAGAACAATGCCTTTACATTACCTTCACCCCAAGTAAGACACAATTAGAGTAGAAGAGTTTGAAAATCCGTGAATGCATATCTGGGGTGGAAACAGTACTAAGAAACAAATAAGTATTTCAGGTGGATGAATATTTCTGAGAATAATCTTGTGAAAAGTTGATTATAAATCCACAACATAAATATGAATGAATTTAGGATGTGTGTAATAAGACACATATTTCATGTTTTGAAAAATCTTGAGATTGTATCTATATATATATATATATATATATATATACATATTTATATACACAAACAGAGAGAGACATTAAAAATTGCAATATAAATGCCAAACGAAATTCACCATGAAATGTATATCATCCACAGATCCAAATATATTCATTTTACTGAACATTGATTTATGTATAATGTTGTTCAACTAGGAAGCTCACTCACATTTGAATTAAATGTTCAAGCAGCATTTAGGAGGAGTGATCTCTTCTTCCAATTTGTATCTGCCAAATCAGCCACCTCACAAGAATGTACGTGTGGTACCAGGTAGGATTCTATATGTGCATATAAAAATACGTGTGCTGAATAGGCTACAGAGAAAGGGGGACAGGAATTCATTATTTGTTAACTTTAAAAACGCATGGAGAACTATTTCAACAAATAATTGACTAGATTTATAACTGCTACACTATACCATGCAAAAGGCAACTCCAACTATAAAACATACCTCCTCTAAACTGCCTGTATTTCTATTCTGTTTGTGTTATTTTTCTCCATCATATTAGGATTAGTAGTCAGAGTCTAATAGGGTATATGTTAGTTTCAGGGATTCAGCATTTCTAATGGAAAATAGGAAATTGAATCCAATGTGTATGCAAATATGTGCTACACAAAATTCTTCCCACGTTCATCCAGAACAATGCCTTGACATTACATTCTCCTCAAGTAAGACACAAATAGAGGATAAGATTTAGAAAATCTGTGAATATATATCTGGAATGGAGAATACTCAGGAGTTTACAACTTTGGAGGTGGTAGAGAAGATTCTAAAAGTAAGGGACAGGGTAAACATTCCACAAACATGCAGCTCTGCTGGCCTACATACTTTTTGAGAAACTGCCTCTAAGGGTGGGCACTTGAAATATTTGATGTTCTGAGGAGATTTAGTTCATTTGTAGAGAGACCATCAAAGCTGGGTCTGCATCTATGTTACTTGGAGGACATGGTTTCTTATTATCCAATGAACATGAGGCAGCAGTGCTGAATTCTCTCTTTGTAGGTAAACTATGGACACTGGGGTCTAAGTGTCTTTCAGTGTGGACTGTGAAGCCAATTGGTCATCCTCCACTTTTCGTGGTGTTTCTCGCTGCTCCACTGGGCGTTTGGTATTTGCTTCAAGAAATACAAGGAGTTAAAATGGGACAGAGTGGTGGAGGGAGTTCTTTAAGGTGTGGTGAGTCAGGGTCTTCAGGAGAATGCACCAACCAAGGTTCTATCCCACGTAGATTGCCCCCTTGAGAATAGCAATATGATTCTGAACATTGCAGTGAATCATCTCCATATAAAAAGATGCCTTTACATATATGGGTCTGCTGGCTGCACCATGTCAGTCACAAGCCATTTGGAAGCCAATGGCTGATCCACATGGCCACAACACAGATGTTTTATCAGACAATTGCATACCACTGCTCTAGGCCAACTACTCACCAGGCTCCAACTTACTGGCATATCTGTTCTACACCATTTTCATGAAACAAAGTCAATCAAGGCAGTGTCTGGTATACTCAGGATCAGAAACAGGACATCCAAAGTTTTTTCAGTGCCAGCTGAACATGAAAATATCAAAAATTTCATGGTAATTTTCTAGCCATTTTTCACGGAAGAAGTTTGCGGCTCTGAGGGCTTCAATTAATTCAGGAACCATTAAATGGTGAAGAAGCTAATTTCAATGAAAGCACTGGAGCACTCTCACAGGCATGGTTTCCCTCAGGGTGGCCAAAATGTCACATGAAGCCAGGCCCAATTAGATCTACAATGTGAGGTTCATGTGTGTTTTAAACTCAAATATGGCTGCCAAGTCTTTAAGAAAAATTGTATGTAATATCCGGGCTGAAATTCCCAGTGTTCTGTGGAAATCCAACCTGGGCCTAGATCTCAGGTTCCAAGGGCGACTCTCATGTGTGGCCTCCTAAAATCCCAACACAATTCATGGCAATACTTCTCTGAGGTCAGTTAAAGAACTCAGTCTCTAAGGGGAATCACACCAGAGTTCAAGCCCAGTGGAACAGTCATCTCTTCCAACCGCCACACAAGTGACCACAATTAAAACCAAAACACTCCCACATGGTCCTCATCTTCTTCCATATAGACACTCCTTATAACGTCTGGCTGGAGTTTTCAATGAGGTCCACAGCCCAAGTCAGTGTCCAAATTAAGGTCCTGTTCCCCTCATTTGTCTAACATCAAGGTGGCCTGGACACACTTCCTGTAAACCAGGAGTGATCAAATAGGCCTGCCATTAATACTGCTCGGCTTTTTCAATTAGAGGCCTTCTGACTCTGTGGTTTAGAGTCTTTCTGTGAATTTGAGTCATGAGAAAAACCAAGCCCCTCTGCAGAGATTTGAAGAACTCATTTGGCCCAAAGGATTCCTATTCTCCCTTGATGGAATTCAGGATCCTAACAGAGGAAGGTAAAAGTATTCATTCACAATGAGTGAATATTTCCAATTTTGGTTTTGGATGGACACATGGGATCTTTCTTTTGATCCATCAGGTGCTAAGAATCTAAGCCACTGCCTCACACAGGGCCAAGAGGCTGATTCAGACACATCCTTTTCCAAAGCAATTAAGCAAAGAGCCACAGGTGATGCCCATTCATTTCCATTTGAAAACTGTTTTCTTCAGGGTTCACAAAGGTGTGGCCTGAGGCAAAGACCTTCCTGACACTCAGAGCAACAGAAAAATAGGTAAGCAAAAGGCCCAAAGCAGGGTTTCTCTACTGAGACTTTCTTTGTCACACTGATATCTGAGTTTTCTGAGATGCTTGCTATTCCCTTCAGCTATCCATTATATGGCAATGTCACAGAGCTTGGAGGTGGTACATATCTTGGACAGAAAACCATGAGCCTGCTCTGAAGAGTGGCCAGAATTCAGGAAGAAAACAGGAACTCCGGAAGATAGTAGGTGTTGCCCGTCCCTAAAGCAACCTGCAGTCCACTCATAAATTGGGCAGGATGAATGTTGGCAAGCTTTCTACTAGACAGGACACATCCATTGATGCATTATCTTTTATAATGTCTACAACCACGGACACAGTGGGATACACAGGCATACAAACAATCGCCTTGTCAAATGACTTACTATAAACAGTCCACTCCAAAACAAACAAACCGCCTTTCTTACCTATTCTCAGAACATGAGACTAAACCACAAAATCACAACCACACCCACAACGACACCTCCTTTATTCAAGTAGGTCTGTGACTAATTGGAATGTACTCTGACTGATGGGCCATACTATGTTTCCTTGAAATGGCCTGTCCTTCTCAGATCAGGTCTCCTTGGCCAACACTGTGAAGTTTTCAAAAGCCAGTGGTGAGCCACTACCTGCTTTCTCAGGAAATTCCCCTTTTCAGAGCTCTCCTGGCATTTGGCAATCCTCACATCAGTAAGTACCAAGAAGACTTACTCTGTCCTTGGTTATTCCAAACAACTGAGCCCACTGGGAAAGAAACTGGGACTGACTCTGGGTGCCTGGCTTCCTGGATCCCAAGTTCAGAGAGATCCGTCATCAAGGAAGAGAGGTAGGTCACTTCATTCAGGAACTGAATGAGGTTACTGCCGTGGCAACCACTTTGTCCTAACAATTGCTTTCAAGGGTCCCATGAGATGGAGGCTGCCCCTACTTCCTGTGACACTTTCACAAGTTAGATTGGTATATTAACCATTGGCACCTGGGAACAGCTCTCCACACAGGCCTGGTTTGGTCCATCTTCTCTACATTAAGAAGAGAGAAGCTGATTCAGACACAACCCTTCATCCTGACCAGGTTGTTTGCCATGGAGGATGACTTTTGGTCTCTTAGGTCCTCCATAGCTGCTTACAACTTATCCAGGAATCATTTCTGCATGGAACTTTGAGTTTCTCAGCATGTGGAAGATCCCCTATATTCCTGTATTGTAAGACCAACTCTATCCCTGCTCTTCTGTAAAGTTAAATTGACTGAATAGTGTATGGTTAGGTTAACTAACATGTCGATTTGGATTAGGAATCTTTCTGCGCGATGAATAATGGTATTGGGAAACTGCGATATTTACAAGAATATATAGGTGAAATATAAGTATGAAAACAGAAATCTAGCTAAGATATGAAGCCCAAAAGGGCATTGGGCCCTTGATTGGGATACGTAGCTTTGAATTATGTTCTGCACTGATGTGTCAGGTAAATCGATATACAATGGCTTAGGTCCTTGTACCATGGATGATTAAATGTAGAAGAGAACTTCCAGTCAAAAGGGATAGTCGGTAGGATTCGGAAGATTCTCAGTAGGTTTAGAAAGAAGAGTGAGTATAGGATTTGGACCAAATGTTGTTGAGCAATAGGGTTTCCGGTAGACAGTGAATGTTAATGTCAGCACAAGTGAAGAGACTGTCACAATGATGAACTGGGGAAAATAGTTAGGAAAGCTGATATCAATAGAGACATTACGAAATCAGGCAAAGTATAAAGTGAGTGATAGGATTAGATATTTTCAACAGGGTTGAGTTTGAATATATAATCTAAGAAAGAAACAAATATGTAGTGACCAATAGGATTGACATTTGACAGCATTAGGCAACCTGGACATGGATGTTTAGTAATCCATGCTCACTTTTCATTTAGTCTTTGCTACAATCTTAAGTGTGACCTTTGCTTTTTTTGTCCAGAATATTACTGTGATAAAACGTACATGTAGATCAGGTGACATGATTCTTTCTTCCACCATTTCTGGCAGCAACATTTTCAAGACGTATAAATTAGTAATGGGGGTAAAAAGAGGTGTACCCTTTGTCTGTGCATATAGAGATACTGCATGAATAGACCATACTGTGAATAAATAATATATCTGGTTCTGACTTTAAATAATGGATTGAAATTATATCTGAAAAAATACAGGAAATCTTATATTGACATACAAACATTCATTCCAACCAGTTATATATCTAATGGCCACATTAAGGTTATGGTTTATCATGAAGGGTGTGTGAGTTTTGCTTCAAAAGTGATTATGGAAATCGAAAATAATGTGTTTGGAAAGAAGTCTCATGAAAAGACCAGTCAAGAAACCTGGAGGAATACATGTTTCATGAAGCAGGAAGTGATTGTGAAACAAATGCTTATAAATTTGTGAACTTGTGGATGAAGTATATATTTCCTATGATTTGTAAAAACTGAAGAAATAGTAATGTACCAGTGTTGAATGAAAATAAACGTCCGAATACACATCATGTCCCATACGAATCTACTTGATTGATGTTAATCTGGGTCAGTTACTGTACAAATATTAGGATTTGTAAGCACCATTTACTGAAGTTAGTTTTCAGAACTATGAAACAAATGTGTATTTCAGGTGGATGAATATTTCTGAGAATAATTTTGTGAAAAGTTTATTATAAATCCACATTTTTGAACATGGATGAACTTAGGGAGTGTATTTAAGAAACATGTATTTCATATTTTAAAAATCAGGACAGTGTATATATATATATATATATATATATATATTCATAATTATATATATGTGTATATACATATATGTGTGTCTATATATATGTATATACACACACACACACACACACACACACACACAATACACACACACACAGACATTTAAATGTAGTTATATATATGCCAATCGAAGTTCATCATAAAATATATAGCATCCACAGATGCAAAAATATTTATTTTACTGAACAAGGATTTATGTATAATGTTGTTCTACTAGAAAGCTCACCCATAGTTTGAATTTTCAGTTCCAACAGCGTTTAGAGGAGTGATCTCTTCTCACAAGTTGTATCTGCCAAGTCAGTCACCTCACAAAAATGAACGTGTGATACCAGGTAGAATTCTATATAAGCATATAAAAATAAATGTGCTGAATAGGCTACAGAGAAAGGGAGAGGAATTTACATATTTGTTAACTTTAACAACACACGGAGAACTGTTTCAATTAAAAATTGACTAGATTTATAACACCTACCATTTATCATGCAAATGGCAAGTCCAACTATACCCCATGCCTCCTCTAAACTGCTTGTATTTCTATTATTTTTGGGTTGTTTTTCTCCATCATGTTTGGATTAGTAGACAGAGTATAGTAGGGTATGGGTTATTGTCAGGGATTCAGTATATTCAATGGAATATAGGAAAATGAATCCAATGTGTATAAAATATATGCTACACAATTATCTTCCCACTCTCATCCAGAACAATGCCTTTACATTACCTTCACCCCAAGTAAGACACAATTAGAGTAGAAGAGTTTGAAAATCCGTGAATGCATATCTGGGGTGGAAACAGTACTAAGAAACAAATAAGTATTTCAGGTGGATGAATATTTCTGAGAATAATCTTGTGAAAAGTTGATTATAAATCCACAACATAAATATGAATGAATTTAGGAAGTGTGTAATAAGACACATATTTCATGTTTTGAAAAATCTTGAGAGTGTATATATATATATATATATAGAGAGAGAGAGACATTAAAAATTGCAATATATATGCCAAACGAAATTCACCATGAAATGTATATCATTCACAGATCCAAATATATTCATTTTACTGAACATGGATATATGTATAATGTTGTTCAACTAGGAAGCTCACTCACATTTGAATTATCAGTTCAAGCAGCGTTTAGGAGGAGTGATCTCTTCTTCCAATTTGTATCTGCCACGTCAGCCACCTCACAAGAATGTACGTGTGGTACCAGGTAGGATTCTATATGTGGATATAAAAATACGTGTGCTGAATAGGCTACAGAGAAAGGGGGACAGGAATTCACTTATTTGTTAACTTAAAAAACGCATGGAGAACTATTTCAACAAATAATTGACTAGATTTATAACTGCTACACTATACCATGCAAAAGGCAACTCCAACTATAAAACATACCTCCTCTAAACTGCTTGTATTTCTATTCTGTTTGTGTTATTTTTCTCCATCATATTAGGATTAGTAGTCAGAGTCTAATAGGGTATATGTTAGTTTCAGGGATTCAGCATTTCTAATGGAAAATAGGAAATTGAATCCAATGTGTATGCAAATATGTGCTACACAAAATTCTTCCCACTTTCATCCAGAACAATGCCTTGACATTACATTCTCCTCAAGTAAGACACAATTAGAGGATAAGATTTAGAAAATCTGTGAATATATATCTGGAATGGAGAATACTCAGGAGTTTACAACTTTGGAGGTGGTAGAGAAGATTCTAAAAGTAAGGGACAGGGTAAACATTCCACAAACATGCAGCTCTGCTGGCCTAAATGCTTTTTGAGAAACTGCCTCTAAGGGTGGGCACTTGAAATATTTGATGTTCTGAGGAGATTTAGTTCCTTTGTAGAGAGACCATCAAAGCTGGGTCTGCATCTATGTTACTTGGAGGACATGGTTTCTTATTATCCAATGAACATGAGGCAGCGGTGCTGAATTCTCTCTTTGTAGGTAAACTATGGACACTGGGGTCTAAGTTTCTTTCAGTGTGGACTGTGAAGCCAATTGGTCATCCTCCACTTTTCGTGGTGTTTCTCGCTGCTCCACTGGGAGTTTGGTATTTACTTCAAGAAATACAAGGAGTTAAAATGGGACAGAGGGGGTGGAGGGAGTTCTTTAAGGTATGGTGAGTCAGGGTCTTCAGGAGAATGCACCAACCAAGGTTCTATCCCACGTAGATTGCCCCCTTGAGAATAGCAATATGATTCTGAACATTGCAGTGAATCCTCTCCATATAACAAGATGCCTTTACATATATGGGTCTGCTGGCTGCACCATGTCAGTCACAAGCCATTTGGAAGCCAATGGCTGATCCACATGGCCACAACACAGATGTTTTATCAGACAATTGCATACCACTGCTCTAGGCCAACTACTCACCAGGCTCCAACTTACTGGCATATCTGTTCTACACCATTTTCATGAAACAAAGTCAATCAAGGCAGTGTCTGGTATACTCAGGATCAGAAACAGGACATCCAAAGTTTTTTCAGTGCCAGCTGAACATGAAAATATCAAAAATTTCATGGTAATTTTCTAGCCATTTTTCACGGATGAAGTTTGCGGCTCTGAGGGCTTCAATTAATTCAGGAACCATTAAATGGTGAAGAAGCTAATTTCAATGAAAGCACTGGAGCACTCTCACAGGCATGGTTTCCCTCAGGGTGGCCAAAATGTCACATGAAGCCAGGCCCATTGAGATCTACAATGTGAAGTCCATGTGTGTTTTAAACTCAAATATGGCTGCCAAGTCTTTAAGAAAAATTGTATGTAATATCCGGGCTGAAATTCCCAGTGTTCTGTGGAAATCCAACCTGGGCCTAGATCTCAGGTTCCAAGGGCGACTCTCATGTGTGGCCTCCTAAAATCCCAACACAATTCATGGCAATACTTCTCTGAGGTCAGTTAAAGAACTCAGTCTCTAAGGGGAATCACACCAGAGTTCAAGCCCAGTGGAACAGTCATCTCTTCCAACCGCCACACAAATGACCACAATTAAAACCAAAACACTCCCACATGGTCCTCATCTTCTTCCATATAGACACTCCTTATAACGTCTGGCTGGAGTTTTCAATGAGGTCCACAGCCCAAGTCAGTGTCCAAATTAAGGTCCTGTTCCCCTCATTTGTCTAACATCAAGGTGGCCTGGACACACTTCCTGTAAACCAGGAGTGATCAAATAGGCCTGCCATTAATACTGCTCGGCTTTTTCAATTTGAGGCCTTCTGACTCTGTGGTTTAGATTCTTTATGTGAATTTGAGTCATGAGAAAACACAAGCCCCTCTGCAGAGATTTGAAGAACTCATTTGGCCCAAAGGATTCCTATTCTCCCTTGATGGAATTCAGGATCCTAACAGAGGAAGGTAAAAGAATTCATTCACAATGAGTGAATATTTGCCATTTTGGTTTTGGATGGACACATGGGATCTTTCTTTTGATCCATCAGGTGCTAAGAATCTAAGCCACTGCCTCACACAGGGCCAAGAGGCTGATTCAGACACATCTTTTTTCAAAGCAATTAAGCAAAGAGTCACAGGTGATGCCCTTCATTTCCTTTTGAAAAAATGTTTTCCTCAGGCTTCCCAAAGGGGTGGCCAGAGGCAAAGACATCCTGAGATTCAGGGCAACAGAACAATAGGTTAGCAAAAGAGCCAAAGCAGGGTTTCTCCACTGAGACTTTTCTGGTCACACTGATATCTGAGTTTTCTGAGATGTTGGCCAATCCCTTCAGATATCCAGTACATGGCCATGTGACAGAGATTGGAGGTGGTACATATCTTGGACACAAACCCAAGAGCCTATTCTGAAGAGTTGTCAGAATTCAGAAAGAAAACAGGGACTTAAAAAGGTAGTAGGTGTTGCCTATCGATATGGAAACCACGCTCCATTCATTAAATGGGCAGGATGAATACTGGGAAGCTTTCTACTAAAGAGGACACATGCATTGATGCATTCTCTTTTATAATGTATACAACCACGGACACAGTGGGATACACAGAAATAGAAACACTCACCATGTAAAACGACTTACTAGAAACAGTTCACTCCAAACCAAAGAACCCTCCTTTTCTACCTATTCTCAGAAAAGAGACAAAACCACACACCCACACTCAAAAAGACACCTCCTTCCCCAAAGTAGGGCTGTGATTATCCGGAGTGTCCTCTGACAGGTTTGCCATACTATGTTCCCCGTTAATGTTCTGTCCTGTCTCAGATCTGGTCTCCTTGTCCAACTCTGTGAAGCAGTCAGGAGCCAGGGGTGAGCCACTACATACTTAGTCAGGAAAGGCCCGTGTTCATGTCTTTCCTGGCATTTGGCCATCCTCACATCAGTCAGTACCAAGAAGACTGACTCTGTCCTTGGTGATTCCAAACAAATGAGACCACTTGGACTGGGACTGGGACTGGCTCTGGTGCTTGGTTTCCTCGGTCCCAAGTTCAGAAAGTTCCATCAACAAGGAAGTGAGGTAGGTCACTTCCTTCAAGAACTGAATGAGGTCACTGCCTTGGCAAACACTTTGTCCTAACAGTTGCTTCCAAGGGTCCCATGAGATGGAGGCTGCCCCTACTTCCTTTGACACTTTCACAACTTAGAATGGTATATCAACCTTAGGCACCCGGGAACAGCTCTCCACACAAGCCTGGTTAGGTCCATCTTCTCTACATTAAGAAGAGAGAGGCTGATTCAGACACAACCCTTCATCCTGACCAGGTTGTTTGCCATGGAAAATGACTTTTTGTCTCTCAGGTCCTTCATTGCTGCCTACATCTTCTTCAGGGATCATTTCTGCATGGACCTTTGAGGTTCTTAACAGGTGGAGCATCCCCTACATTCCTGTATTGTAAGAACAATCTGTCTCTGCTCTTCTGTAAAGTTAGATTGAGTGAACAGTGTATGGTTAGGGTTAATTTCATGTTCGATTTGGGTTAGGAATCATTCTGCTGGATGAATAATGGTATTGGGAACCTGTGATATTTATAAGAATATCGAGGTTAAATATATGTATGAAAACAGAAATTAAAGTAAGATTTGAATCCCAGAAGGGCTTTGGGCAGTTGATTGGGATATTTAGCTTTGAATTGTGCACATATCTCTCAAATAAATGGATATACAATGGCAGAGGAACCTGAACCTTGGATGATTGAATGCTGAAGAGAACATCCAGTCAAAAGGGATTGTCGGTAGGATTAAGAAGATAGTCGTTATGTTTAGCAAGTAGAGTTAGTATAGGATATGTAACAAAAGTTCTTTAGCAATATTTTTTCGGGCAGTGAGTGAATATAAATGTCAGCACATATGAAGAAATCAGACACAATGATGAAATGGGGAAAATTTGTAGAAAAGCAGATATCAATAGAGACATTAGGAAATCAGGCAAAGTATAAAGTGAGTGATAGGATAAGACATTTTCAACAGGGTAGAGATTGAATATCTAATCTTAGGAAGAAACAAATATGTAGGTCACCAATAGGATTGACATTTGAGAGCATTAGGCAACATGGACATGGATGTTGTTAGTAATCCATGTTCACTTTCCATTTAGACTTTTTTACAATCCTAAGTGGGACCTTTGCATTTTGTTTCCAGAATATTACTGTGATAAAATGTGTATGTAGATCAGATGACATGATTATTTCTTCCACCATTTCTAGGAGCAGTATTTTGAAGACGTATAAATTAGCATTGGGGGTAAAAAGAGGTGTACCCTGTTTCTATGAATATACAGATAATGCATGAATAGACCTTAATTTCAATAAATAATATAACTTGTTCCACTTTAAGTAATGGATTGAATTGATATCTGAAAATATATAAGAAATCTTATATTGATATGCAATCATTCATGACAACCAGTTATACACCTAATGTTAATATTAGGTTACGGTTTATCATGAAGTTTGTGTGAGTTTTGCTTCAAAAGTGATTATGGAAATCGAAAATAATGTGTTTGGAAAGAAGTCTCATGAAAAGGCCAGTCAAGGAACACCGAGGAATTCATGAGTTCTGAAGAAGGAAGTGATTGAAATTGAAAAAAATGACGATAAATTTGCTTACTTGTGGATGAAATATTATAATATGATGTGAATAAACTGAAGAAATAGTAATGTACCAGTGTTGAATAAAAATGAACATCAAAATACACATCATGTCCCACAGGAATCTACTCGCATTGATGTTAAACTGTGTCAGTTACTGTAGAAATATTAGAATTTCTTTGCACCATTCACCAAAGTTAGTTTTCTTTTTTTTTAATTTTTATTTATGCTTGTTCAAAACATTACATAGTTCTTGATATATCATATTCCACACTGTGTTTCAAGTAGGTAATGAACTCCCATTTTTACCCCGTAAACAGATTGCAGAATCACATCAGTTACACATCCATTGATTTACATATTGCCATACTAGTGTCTGTCGTATTCTGCTGCCTTTCCTAACCTCTACTATCCCCCTCCCCTTACCTCCCCTCCCCTCTTCTCTCTCTACCTCTTTACTGTAATTCATTTCTCCCCCTTGTATAATTTTTTCCTTTCCCTCACCTCCTCTTGTATGTAATTTATATAACCCTGAGGGTCTCCTTTTATTTCCATGCAATTTCCCTTCTCTCTCCCTTTCCCTTCCTCCTCTCATCCCTGTTTAATGTTAATTTTCTTCTCATGCTATTCGTCCCTACTCTGTTCTTAGTTACTCTCTTTATATCAATAAAGACATTTGGCATTTGGTTTTACGGATTGGCTAGCTTCACTTAGCATAATCTGCTCTAATGCCATCCATTTCTCTGCAAGTTATATCATTTTGTCATTTTTTAATGCAGAGTAATATTCCATTGTGTATAAATGCCACATTTTTTATCCATTCATCTATGGAAGTGCATCTAGTTTGGTTCCACAGTCTTGCTATTGTAAATTGTGCTGCTATGAACATCAATGTAGCAGTGTCCCTGTAGCATTTTTTTAGGTCTTTAGGGAATAGACTGAGAAGGGGAATACCTGTGTCAAATGGTGGTTCCATTCCCAGTTCTACAAGAAATCTCCATACTGCTTTCCAATTTGGCTGCACCAATTTGCAGTCCCACCAGCAATGTACAAGTTTACCCTTTTCTCCACATCCTCACCAGCACTTGTTGTTGTTTGAGTTCATAATAAATATCTGGAATGGAAAATGCTCAGGAGTTCACAACCTTGAAGGTGGTAGAGGAGTTTCCAAAAGTAAGGGACAGGGTAAATACCACAAACATGGAGCTGTGTCGGCCTTAAGACTTCTTGAGAAAATGCCTCTGAGGTTGGGCACTTGAAATATATGTTGTTGTCAGGAGCTTTAGCTTCCTTTGTAGTAAGACCATCAAAGCTGAGTCTGCATCTATGTGACCTGAAGAACATGGTTTTTTATTTTCCTATAAACACGAGGCAGCAGTGCTGAATTCTCTCTTTGTAGGCAAACTGGGGCTACTGGGGGCTAAGTGTCTCCCCGTGTGGACTGTGAAGCCATTTGATCATCCTTCACATTTCGTCATGTTATTTGATGCTGCACTGAAAGTTTGGTATTTACTTTACGAAATAAAGGAGTTTAACTGCGATACAGTGCTGCAGGGAGTTCTGTCACGTGTTGTGGTCAGGATCGGCAGGAGAATGTACCAAGCAGGCTTCTATCACACATAGTTGCCCCCTTGACCATAGCAATATGATTCTGAACATTGCCCTGAAACCTCTCCATTCAACAAGATGCCTTTACATCCAAAGGTCTGCTAGCTGCACATGTCAGTCACAAACCATTTCTAAGCCAATGGCAGATCCACGTGGCCGCACCACAGATGTTTTTTCACACACCTACACTCTACTGCTCTTGGCCCACTACTCAGCAGGCTCCAACTTACTGGCATCTCTTTTCTACACCATTATAATGAAACTCAGTCAAACCAGACACTGTCTTGTATACTCATGATAAGCACCAGGACATCAAATGGATTTCCAGTGCCAGCTGGTCATGGAAATTTCAAAAATTTCATGGTATTTTCTAGCCATTTTTCAAGGATGAAGTTGGAGGTACTGTGGGTTTCAATTCATTCAGGAACCATTAAATGTTGAGGAAGCTCATTTCAATGGAAGCTCTAGAGAACTCTCAAAGGCAAGTCTTCCGAAAGAGTGGCCCAATGTCACATAAAGCCAGCCACATTGAGGTCTACAATGTGAGGTCCATGTGTGTTTTGACTCTCAACTATTGCTTCCAAGTCTTTCAGAATATAATCAAGTGATATCCTCGCTGAGATTCCCAGTGCTCTGTGGAAAGCCACCCTGGGCCTAGATCTCAGTTTCCAAGGGTGACTCTCATGTGTGGCCTCCGAAAATCCCAACACAATTCATGGCAATACTTCTCTAAGGTCAGTTCCAGAACTCAGTCTCCAAGGGGAATCCCACAAGAGTTGAAACCCAGGTGGACACAGTCATCTTTTCCAACTGCCACACAAATGACCACAATTGAAACCAAAACACTCCCACATGGCCCTCATGTTTTTCCATATAGACACTCATCATAACCTCTCGCTGGAGGTTTCCATGAGGGGCGCAGACCAAGACACCGTCCAAAATAAGCTCCTTTGCCCCTAATTTGCCGAAAGTCAGGGTGGCCTACACACCCTTCCTGTGAACCAGAACTGATCAAATAGGGATGTAGTTAATACTGTTCTGCTTTTCCAATTTGAGGCCTACTGACTGTCAGGTATAGATTCTTTATGTGATTTCTAGTCATCAGAAAACCCAAGCACTTCTGCAGGGGTTCAAAGAACTCATTTGAACTAAAGGATCCTGATTCTTACTTGATGAAGGTCAGGAATCTAATAGAGGAAGGCAAGAGACTCATTTGCCATTTCTGTTTTGAATGCACACATGGAATCTATCTTTAGATGCATCAGGTGCTGAGAATCTAAGCCACAACCTCACACAGAACCAAGAGGCTGATTCAGACACATCCTTTTACAAAGCAATTAAGCAAAGAGCAACAGGTGATGCCCATTCATTTTCATTTGAAAACTGTTTTCTTCAGGCTTCACAAAGGGGTGGCCAGAGGCAAAGACCTTCCTGACATTTAGGGCAACAGAAAAACAGGTAAGCAAAAGACCCAAAGCAGGGTTTCTCCACTGAGACTTTTCTGGTCACACTGATATCTGAGTTTTCTGAGATGCTCCCCATTCACTTTAGCTATCAAGTACATGGTCATGTCACAGAGCTTGGAGGTTGTATATATCTTGGACACAAAACCATGAGCCTATTCTGGAGAGTGGCCAGAATTCAGGAAGAAAACAGGATCTTAGGAAGATAGTAGGTTTTGCCCATCCAGAAGGCAAGCCACGGTCCATTCATCAATTGGGCAGGATGAATGCCAGGAAGCTTTCTACTAGACAGGACACATCCATTAATTCATTCTCTTTTCTAATGTCTACAACCACAGACACAGTGGGATACACAGACATAGAAACACTCACATGTCAAACGACTTACTAGAAACAGTGCAATCCAAACCAAACAAACCGCATTTTCTACCTATTCTCAGAACATGTGACAAAACCACAAAACCACAACCACTCCCACAAAGGCACCTCCTTCCCCCAAGTAGGTCTGTGAGTATCCAGAGTGTCCTCTGACTGGTGGGCCATACAATGTTCTCCCGAAATGTCCTGTCCTGACTCAGATCTGGTCTCCTTGGCCAACTCTGTGAAGTGGTCAGGAGCCAGCGGTGAGCCACTACCTGCTTTCTCAGAAAAGGTCCCTCTTCAGAGCTCTCCTGGCCTTTGGCTATCCTCACATAGGTAGGTACCAAGAAAGACTGACCCTGTCCTTGGTAAAACCGAACAAGTGAGCCCACTGGGACTGGGACTGGGACTGGCTCTGGGTGCCTGTCTTCATGGATCCCAAGTTCAGAGAATTCCTTCACCAAGGAAGTGACGTAGGTCACTTCCTTCAGGAACTGAATCAGGTTACTGCCTTGGCAACCAATTTGTCCTAACAGTTGCTTCCAAGAGTCCAATGAGTTGGAGGCTGCCCCTACTTCCAGTGAAACTTTCACAATTTTGCATGGTATATCAACCATAGGCACCCAAAAAAAGCTCTCCAGATAGGCCTGGTTTGGTCCATCTTCTATACATTAAGAAAAGAAATGTTGATTCAGACACATCCCTTCATGCTAACCAGGTTGTTTGTCATGGAAGATGACTTTTGCTCTCTGACGTCATTCATAGCTGCCTACATTTAATCCTGGGATCATTTCTTTAATGACCTTGGAGGTTCTCAGCAAGTGGAAGATCCCCTAATTTCTGTATTGAAAGACCAACTCTGTCCCTGCTCTTCAGTAAAGTTAGATTGAGAGAACAGTGTATAGTCAGGGTTAATAACATGTTCCATTTGGGTTAGGAATCATTCTGCGGGATGAATTATGGTATTGGGAACGTGCGATATTTATAAGAATATAAGTGAATTATAAGTATGAAAACAGACATCTAGGTAATATTTGAAGCCCAGAATTGCATTGGACCCTTAGCTGGGATTCTTAGCTTTGAATTATATTCTGCACAGATGTCTCAGATAAATCGATATACAATGGCATAATTACTTGTACCTTGGTTTATTGAATGTTGAAGAGAACATCCAGTCAAAAAGGGATAATTTGTAGGATTAGTAAGATAGTTGGTAGGTTTTGAAAGAAGAGTGAGTATAGGATTTGGATAAAAAGATCTTTAGCTGTAGGGTTTCGGATAGAGTGAATGTAATTGTCAGCACATGTGGAGAGTCTGTCAAAAGGATGAACTGGGGAAAAAAGTAGGAATGCAGATATCAATTGACATTAGGATATCAGGCAAAGTATAAAGTGAGTGATAGAATTATACATTTTCAACAGGCTTGAGTTTGAATATATAATCTTAGGAAGAGACAAACATGTAGTCACCAATAGGATGAACTTTTGAGAGCATTAGGCAACATGGACATGGATGTTTTCCGTAATCCATGCTCACTTTTCATTTAGGCTTTGGTACAAACATAAGTTTGACCTCTTCTTTCTGTGTGCAGAATACTACTGTGGTAAAATGTATATGTAGATCAGGTGACATGAGTATTTCTTCCACCATTTCTGGGAGCAATATTTTGAAGACGTATCAATTATTTTTGGAGGTAAAAATGGTGTACACTGTGTCTATAATTATAGAAATAATGCATGAATAGACCATACTGTAAATAAATATTATAACTGGTTCTAACTTTAAATAATGGATTGAATTGATATCTGAAAATATACAGAAAATCTTACATTGATATACAATCCTTCATTCCAACCAGTAATATATCTAATGGTTATTTCAGCATTATGGTTTTTCATGAAGAATGTGTGAGTTTTGCTTCAAAAGTGATTATGGAAATCGGAAATAATGTGTTTGGAAAGAAGTCTCATGAAAAGACCAGTCAAGAAACCTGGAGGAATACATGTGTTTTGAAGCAGAAAGTGATTGAAATTGAAACAAATGCCTATATATTTGTGAACTTGTGGATCAAATATATATCCTCTGATGTGCATAAACTGAAGAAATAGTAATGTACCACTGTTACATAAAAATGAACGTCAAAATACACATCATGTCCTCTCCCACAGGAATCTACTTGCATTGATGTTAAACTGGGTCAGTTATTGTAGAAATATTAGGATAATGCCGCAGTCTTGCTGGGCACAATCAGGAGCCACTTGCCAAAAGAAACGAACTTTATTTTTAGAACCACACACGCCAAACAAAACAGCCTCTCAGGAAAAACCTTCAGAGCCCCAACTGCCACCACTGGCTTCCCAAAACCTCTCCCTCCCACATGAGCCTCTCTCCGCCTCCCACAATCCTCCTGCTCTTGAGGCCGATTGGCTGGGTCATGTGGGCAAAGTCAAAAAAAGTCCCCCAATGAGCAGTTTTGTGGTCTGAAAGGGCAGGGAAACAGCCCATTGAGCATCACCGCAGAGGAGCCAATCAGCTAGTTGTTGCTGGGGCCGCTGTGAGCCAATCATCAGCCGGCAGCTGGAAGTTTGCTGGCAGCAGGAATTTTGCTGGGGCCCCTTCGGCTGTGGCTCTCAACATCTTCCCCTCTCTGTTTAAACAACACGCATGTGGCTTAGGGACCGTGCCTGCCTTAGGTTGTCCAATAGTACATATGGTCTTTACCCGTTAAGTTGGTACCATTGCAATTGGATCTTACCCGTCACTGACTACCCGTCCAGTATAGAGCCACACCTGTGGAGAGGTCTTTGTACCAGCGGGGGTGGGTGAGGTTCTTTGCCTCACCTCTGTTGGCCCCCCCAAATTTTAGCTGGACGATCATGACACGCAGAAGGGAGGAAGATACACCAAGCCAATTGACAGTTCCTTTTGGAAAAATTGTACCACCGATGACATCATCAGCAAATATACCCCAACACTACGACAAGTCGCTGCACCAACAGATAGTTCACAATGCATTTAGGTGAGTTCACATGTGTCCAGGCAAGTTCTGCAAGCAGTACAGGGATGGCTATTGCAGAAACTGTAGATTGGAATTATCTTTGATTTCACCTGCACTGGGATGAAGATAGGAACTCTGGCAATAATGTCTATAGAAAAAAATTATGTAACATTCCAGAAGGCACTAAAACCAAAAAAAAAAAAAAAAACATATGTAACATTCCAGAAGGCACATCAAAAACCAAAATGGCCCAAAAAGCATTCATTGAGGATGAAGTCTCTCACCTTCCTCTGTATGGTTCCTGACCTCCATAAAATGAGAATAATGATTTATTGGGTCAAATGAGTTCTTCAAAACCCTGCAGAGGGTAGCCAATGGGTTATTGGGTTTTTTCATTACTCCAATTCACATCAAGAATCTATACTCCACAGACAGTAGGCCTCAAATTAGAGAAGCAGAGCAGTACTAAAGTCAGGGTTATTTGATCACTCCTGATTCACAGAATGGGTCTCCAGGCTACCTTGACTTTAGGCAAATGAGAGGAAAGGGAGATTATTTTGGACACTGTCTTGGGCTGTGCCCCTCAAGGAAACGTCAAGCCAGAGGTTATGATGAGCGTCTATATGGAAGAAGATGAGGGCCATTTGGGAGTTTTTTGGTTTTCCTTGTGGTCATTTATGTGGCAGTCGGAAGAGATGACTGGGTCCACCAGGGCTTGAACTCTGGTGTGATTCCCCTTAGAGACTGAGTTCTGGAACTTACCTCAGAGAAGTATTGCCATGATTTGTGTTGGGATTTTAGGCGGCCACCCATGAGAGTCGCCCGTTGAAACTGAGATCTAGGCCCGGTGTGGCTTTCCACAGAGCACTGGGAATCTCAGACAGAATATCATATGATGTTATTTTGAAATACTTGCCAGACATAGTTGAGAGTCAAAACACACATGGACCTCACATTGTAGACCTCAATTGGCCTGGCTTCATGTGACTATTTGGCCACTCTTTGGAAAGCCTTGCCTGTGAGAGTTCTCCGGAACATTCCTTGAAATGAGCTTCCTCAACATTGAATAATTCCTGAAAGAATTGAAACAAATAATGCCTCCAACTTCATCCTTGTAAAATGGCTAGATAAATACCATGAAATTTTTGAAATTCGCATGATGAGGTGGCACTGGAGAACCTTTGATGTTCTGTTGCTCATCATTAGTGTACCAGACAGTGCCTTGATTGATTGGGTATAATGAAAGTGGTGTAGAACAGAGATGCCGGTTAGATGGAGACTGCGGAGTATTTGGCCCAGAACTGTGGTGTGCAGGTGTGTGATAAAATATTTATGGTGGTGCCATGTGGATCTGCCATTGATTTCCAAATGGCTTTTAGCTGACATGGTGCACCCAGCAGACCCTTATATGCAAAGGCATCTTGTTATATGAAGAGGTTTCAGGGCAATGTTCAGAATCAGGTTGCTATGGTCAAGGGGGCAAGCTATGTGGGATAGAAGCCGGATTGGTGCGTTCTCCTGGAGACTCTGACCCACCACATGTCACAGAACTCCCTCCAACACTGTGTCCCAGTTGAACTCCTTGTATTTCTTGAAGCAAATACCAAACTCCCAGTTCAGCACCAAGAAACACCATGAAAATTGAAGGATGACTAAATGGCTTCATCGTCCACACAGTTAGACACTTTGGCCCAGTGGCCTCTCTTTACCTACAAAGAGAAAAATCAGCACTGCTGCCTCAGGTTCATTGGAAAATAAGAAACCATGTTCTCCAGGTCACATAGATTCAGACCCAGCTTTGATGGTTTCACTACAAATGAAGACAAAGCTACTGACAACAACATATATTTCAAGTGCCACACCTCAGAGGCAGTTTCTCCAGAAGTCTTTTTTCCAGCAGACCTCCATGGTTGTGGAGTGTTTACCCAGTTCCTTACTTCTGGAAACTCCTCTACCTGCTCTCAGGTTGAGAACTCCTGAGAATTTTCCATTCCAGATATGTATTCACAGATTTTCTTACTCTTCTCCTCTAATTGTGTCTCACTTGGGGCAAAGGTAATGTCAAGGCATTGTTCTAGGTGAGAGTGGGAAGATTATTGTGTAGCACATATTTGCATACACATTGGATACATTATCCTATTTTCCATTTGAAATACTGAATTCCCGACACTAACCCATACCCTACTAGACTCTGACTACTTATCCTAAAATGATGGAGAAAAAGAAACCTAATAGAATAGAAATACAGGCCTTTTGTAGGAGGCATGGTGTATACTTGGATTTTCCTTCTTCTTTATCAAGGATATGTGTTATGAATCTAGTCAACTTTTCATTGTAATATTTCTCCATGAGTTTTCAAAGTTAACACATATGTAAATTCCTGTCTCCTTTTCTCTGTAGCCTCTTTAGAACATGTATATTTTTATGCATATATAGACTCCTACCTGGTAACACACGTACATTCTTGTGAGCTCACTGACTTTGTAATATACAAATTATGAGAATAGATAACTTCCCCTAAATACTGATGGAACTGAAAATTCAAACTATGGGTGAGCTTCCTAGTGAACAACATCATACATAAATCCATGTTCAGTAAAATGAATATTTTTAGATATGTGGATGATATATATTTCATGATAAATTTTGATTGGCATATATATTGCTACATTTTATTGTTGTGCGTGTGTGTATATGTATATATATGTGTGTATATATATATATATATATATATATATATATATATATATATATATATATATATATATTCACGAGATTTTCCAGATTTTCCAAAATATGAAATAAATGTGTCTTATTATACACTCCCTAAATTCATTCAAGTTCATGTATGTGGATTTAAAATCAACATTTTACATGATTATCATCAGTCTGGCTGGGCACAATTCAGGAGCCAACTGTCAAAAGAAACGAACTTTATTTTTAGAACCACACAAACCAAACAAAACAGCTTCTCAGGAAAAACCCTCAGAGCCCAACTGCCACCACAGTCTTCCCACAAGCCTCTCCCTCAACCACAAGCCTCCTCCTTTTGAGGCCGATTGGCTGGGTCACATGGGCGGAGCCAAAGAAGTCCACCAATGAGCAGCTCCGTTGTCTGGAAGGGCAAGGAAACATCCCATTGAGCATCACCACAGAGGAGCCAATCAGCTAGATGTTGCTGGGGCCTCTGTGAGCCAATCATCCACTGGCAGTCTGAATGGGCGGGGAAACAGCTCAATGAGCATCTGCAATGAGCATCACCACAGAGGAGCCAATGAGCTAGATGTTGCTGGGGCCGCTGTGAGCCAATCATCAGCCGGCAGCTGGAAGTTTGCTGGCAGTTGGAGGTTTCCTGGGGCCCCTTTGGCTGTGGCTCTCAACATCTCCCCCTCTCTGTTTAAACAACAATCATGTGGCTTAGGGACCATGCCCGCCTTTGGTTGTTCAAAAGTACATATGGTCCTTACTGGAGAACCTTGGCTGTGGCTATCAACAGGATTTGTATGTACCATTCACTGAAGTTAGTTTTCAGTACTAGGAAACAAATATGTATTTCAGGTGGATAAATATTTCTGCGAAAAATCTTGTGAAAAGTTGATTATAAATCCACATACTTGAACATAAATGAATTTAGGGAGTGTAAATAAGATACATATATTTCATATTTTGAAAAATCTGGAGAGTGTGTGGGTGTGTGTGTGTGTATACACACACACACACAGATATTAAAATGTAGCAACATATATGCAAATCGAAATTCACCATGAAATATACATCAATCACAGATCCAAAAATATTCAATTTTCTTAACAGGGATTTATGTATAATGTTGTTCTACTAGGAAGCTCACCCATTATTTGAATTTTCAGTTCCAACAGCGTTTAGGAGGAGTGATGTCTTCTCACAAATTGTATCTCCCAAGTCAGTCACCTCACAAGAATGTAGGTGTGACACCAGGTAGGATTTGATATGTGCATATAAAAATACATTGCTGAATAGGCTACAGACAAAGGGAGACAGGAATTCACATATTTGTTAACTTTAAAAACACATGGAGATCTATTTCAATTAAAAATAGACTGGATTTATAACACCTAACATTTATCATGCAAAAGGCAAGATCAACTATACACCATGCCTCGTCTGAACTGCTTGTATTTCAATTCTGTTTGTGTTACTTTTCTGCATCATATTAGAATTAGTAGTCAGAGTCTAGTAGGGTATGGGTTCGTGTCAGGGATTCAGTATTTCGAATGGAAAATTGGAAAATGAATCCAATGTGTATGCAAATATGTGCTACACACAAAAAAATTCCCACTCTCATTCAGAACAATGGCCTGAAATAACCACGCCCCATGTAAGAAACAATTAGAGGAGAAGAGTTAGAAAATCTGTGAATACATACGTAGAATGGAAAATGCTCAGTAGTTCACAACCTTTGAGGTGGAAAAGACGTTTCCAAACCTTAGGGACAGGGTAAAACTCCACAAACATGGAACTCTGCTGGCCTAAACACTTCTGGAGATACTGACAATGAGGTTGGGTACTTGAAATATATGTTGTTGTCAGAAGCTTTAGCTTCCTTTGTAGTGAGACCATCAAACTTGGGTCTGCATTTTTGTGACCTGGAGGACATGAATTCTTATTGTCCAATGAACATGAGGCAGCAGTGCTGAATTCACTCTTTGTAGCTAAACTGTGGCCACTGGGGGATAAGTGTCTCCCCGTCTGGAATTTGAAATCATTTGGTCATGCTCCACTTTTCGTGGTGTTTCTTGCTGCTGCAGTGGATGTTTTGTATTTGGTTCATGACATACAAGGAGTTAAACTGGGACACAATGCTGGAGGGAGTCCTGTAACATATGGTGTGTCAAGGTCTGCAGGAGAATGCACCAACCAGGCTTCTATCTCCCATTGCTTGCCCCCTTTACCATAGGAACTTGATTCTGAATATTGCCCTGAAAACTCTCCATGTAACATGATGCCTTTACATACAAAGTTCTGCTACCATGTCAGTCACAAGCCATTTGAAAGCCAATGTAAGATCCACATGACCCCACCACAGATGTATTGTCACACACCTGCACACAACTGCTCTAGGCCCACTACTCAGCAGGCTCCAACTTACTGGCATCTCTGTTCTACACCATTTTCATGAAACGCAGTCAATGAAGGCATTTTCTGGTACACTCATGATCAGCAACAGGACATCCAAAGGTTCTCCAGTGAAACCTGGTCATGGGAATTTCAAAATTTGGTGGTAGTTATCTAGCCATTTTTGAAGGATGAAGTTGGAGGCACTGTGGGTTTAAATTCATTCAGGAGCCATTAAATATTGAGTAAGCTCATTTCGATGAAAGCTCTGGAGAACTCTCACAGGAAAGGCTTCCCAAAGAGTGGCCCAAGGTCACATGAAGCCAGGCCCATTGAGGTCTACAATGTGAGGTCCATGTGTGTTTTGACTCTCAACTATGGCTGTCAAGTCTTTCAAAATAAAATCATGTGATATCCTTGCTGAGATTCTCAGTGCTCTGTGGAAAGGAACCCTGGGCTTAGATCTCAGTTTCCAAGGGTGACTCTCATGCATGGCCTGCTAAAATCCCAACACAATTCATGGCAATACTTCTCTGAGGTCAGTTCCAGAACTCAGTCTCTAAGGTAAATCACACCTGAGTTCAATCCCAGGTGGACCCAGTCATCTCTTCCAAACGCCACACAAATGACCACAATTAAAACCAAAACACTCCCACATGGCCGTCATCTTCTTCCATATAGACACACATCATAACCACTGGCTGGTGGTTTTCATGAGTTGCGCAGCCTAAGACAGTATCCAAAATAAGCTCCCTTGCCCCTCATTTGCCTAAAGTCATGGTGGCCTGGACACCCTTCCGGTGAACCATGAGTGATCAAAAAGGCTTGCTGTTAATACTGCTTCAATTTTCCAATTTTAGGCCTACTGACTCTTCGGTTTAGATTCTTAATGTTAAATGGAGTCATGAGAAAAACCAAGCACCTCTGGGCTAGCCTCTTCAGGGCTTTGAAAAACTCATTTGACCAAAAAGATCTTGATTCTCACTTGATGGAGGTCAGGATCCTTAGAAGAATTCGAGAGACTTCATCCACAATGACTGCTCTTTTGGCCATTTTGGTTTTGGATACACAAGAGATCTTTCTTTAGATCCCTCTGGTTCTGAGAATCTAGGCCACAGCCTCACAGGGGGCCAAGAGCCTGAATCAGACACATCCCATTCCAAAGCAATTAAGCAAAGAGCGACAGGTGATGCCCATTTATTTCCATTTGAAAACTGTTTTCTTCATGCTTCACAAAGGGGTGGCCTGAGGCAAAGATGTTCCTGACATTCAGTGCAACAGAACAATAGGTAAGCAAAATTCCCAAAGCAGGGTTTCTCCACTGAGACTTTCCTGGTCACACTGATATCTGAGTTTTCTGAGATGCTCACCATTCCCTTCAGCTATGTAGTACATGGCCATGTCACAGAGCTTGGAGGTGGTACATATTTTGGACACAAAACCATCAGTCTATTCTGGAGAGTGCCCACAATTTAGGAAGAAAACAGGAACTTAGGAAGATAGTAGGTATTGCCCATCTATAAGACAAGCCACAGTCCATTCATAAATCGGGCAGGATGAATGCTGAGAAGATTTCAACTAAACAGGACTCATCCATTGATGCATTTTCTTTTCTAATGTCTACAACCAGGGGCACAGTGGGATACACTGATATCCAAACACATGCCTTGTCAAACGACTTACTACAAACAGGTCCCGCCAAAACAAACAAACCGCCATTCCTACCTATTCTCAGAACATGAGACAAATTCACAAATCCCCACCCACACCCACAAAGACACCTCCTTCCCCAAGTAGGTCTGTGACTATCTGGAGTTTCCACTGACTCGTGGGCCATAGTATGTTCCAAATAAATGGCCTTCCTGTCTCAGACCTGCTTTCCTTGTGCAACTCTGTGAATTTGTCAGGAGCCAGCAGTGTGCCACTACCTGCTTTCTCAGGAAAAACCCCTCTTCAGAGCTTTCCTGCGTTTTGGACATCCTCACATCAGTAGGTACCAAAAATGAATGTCTGTGTCATTGGTAAATCCAAACAAGGAGACCACTGGGACTGGGACTGGACTGGCTATGGGTTCCTGTCTTCCTGGATCCCAAGTTCAGAGAGTTCCATCACCAAAGAAGTGATGTGAGGTCACTTCCTTCAGGAACTGAATCAGATCACTGCCTTGGCAACCTCTTTGTCCTAACAGTTGCTTCCAAGGCTACCATGAGAAAGAGGCTGCCCCTACTTCCTGTGACACTTTCACAAGTTAGAATGCTATATCAACCATAGGCACCCGGGAGCAGCTCTCCACACAGGCCTGGTTTGGTCCATCTTCTCTACATTAAAAAGAGAGAGGCTGATTCAGAAACAACCCTTCATTCTGACCATGTTGTTTGCCAGGGAAGATGACTTTTGCTCTCTCAGGTCCTTCATAGCTGCCTACATCTTCTCCAGTGATCATTTCTGCATGGAATTTTGTGGTTCTCAGCAGGTGGAAGATCCCCTACATTCCTATATTGTAAGACCAACTCTGTCCCTGCTCGTCTGTAAAGTTAGATTGAGGGAACAGTGTATGGTTAGGGTTAATAACATGTTCGATTTGGGTTAGAAATTATTCTGCTGGATGAATAATTGTACAAGCATAATGAGGTGAAATGTATGTAGGAAAACAGAAATCTAAGTAAAATTTGAAGCCCAGAAGGGGATTGGGCTTCAAGGGATTGTGATACTTAGCATTGCGATCAAGGGATTGTGATACTTAGCATTGAATTATGTTCTGCAGAGATGTCTCAGAGAGATCGATATACAATGGCATAAGACCCTGTACCTTGGATTATTGAATGTAGAAGAGAACATCCAGTCAGAAAGCGTTAATAGGTAGGATTAGGAAGATAGTCAGTAGGTTTAGGAGGAAGAGTGATTATAGGATTTGGAACAAAAGTTTCTTAGCAATAGGGTTTCGATTAGAGTGTGAATGGAAATGTCAGCACATGTGAAGAGTCAGTCACAATGATGAACTGGGGAAAATATGTAGGAAAGCAATCAATAGAGACATTATGAAATCAGGAAAAGTATAAAGTGAGAGAAAGGATTAGATGTTTTCAACAGGGTTGAATTTGAATATATAATCTTAGGAAGAAACAAATATATTGTCACAAATAGGATTGATTTTTGAGAGCATTAGGCAACTTGGACATGGATGTTTTTAGTAATCCATATTCACTTTACATTTAGGCTTTGGTACAAACATAAGTGTGACCTTTTCTTTTTGTGTCCAAATATTACTGTGATAAAATGTATATGTAGATAAGGTGACATGAGTATTTCTTCCATCATTTCTGAGACCAATAATTTGAAGACGTATAAATTAGTATTGGGTTTACAAAGAGGTGTACCCTGTGTCTATGAATATAAAGAAAAAGCATGAATAGACTGTACAGTGAATAAATAATATAACTGGTTTCACTTTAAATCATGGATTGAATTGATATCTGAAAATATATAAGAAATATTATATTGATACAAAATCATTCATTCCAACCAGTTATACATCTAATGGTAATATTGGGGTTATGGATTATCATGAAGGGTGTGTGAGTTTTGCTTCAAAAGTGATTATGGAAATCGAAAATAATGTATTTGGAAAGAAGTCTCATGAGAAGACCAGTCAAGAAACATGGAGGAATACATGTGTTTCGAATCAGAAAATGATTGAAAGTGAAACAAATGCCTATAATTTTGTAACTTGTGGATGAAATATATATCTTATAATGTGCATAAACTGAAGAAATAGTAAAATACCAGTGGTGAATAAGAATGAACATAAAAATACACATCATGTCCCATAGGAATCTACTTGCATTAATGAGAAACTGGGTCAATTATTGTAGAAATATTAGGATTTGTATTCACGATTCACTGAAGTTAATTTTCAGTAATAGGAAACAAATAGTATTTCAGGTGGTTGAATATTTCCGAGAATAATCTTGTGAAATGTTGACTATAAATCCATATACATGAACTAGAATGAAATTAAGGAGTGTATAATAAGACACATATATTTAATATTTTAAAACATCTGGAGTGTGTATACACACACACACACACACACACACACACACATTAAAAAGTAGTAGTATATATGCCAATCCAAATTCATCATGAAATATATATCATCCACAGATCGAAAAATATTCATTTTCCTGAACATGAAATTATGTATAATATTGTTCAACTAGGAAGCTCACACAGAGGATGAATTTTCAGATCCCACAGTGTTTAGGAGGAGTGATCACTTCTCACAATTTGTATCTGCCAAGTCAGACACCTGACAAGAATGTACGTGTGATACCAGGTAGGATTCTATATATGCATATAAAAATAGATGTGCTGAATAGGCTACATAGAATGGGAGAGAGGAATTCACATATTTGTTAACTTTAAAAACACATGGAGAACTATATCAATTACAAATTGACTAGATTTATAACACCAACACTTTGTCACGCAAAAGCCGTGTCCAACTATACACTATGCCTCCTCTGATATGCTTGTATTTCTATTCTGTTTGAGTTATTTTTCTCCATCATATTAGGATTAGTAGTCAGAGTATAGTAGGTTATGGGTTAGTGTCAGGGATTCAGTATTTCAAGTAGAAAATAGGAAAATGAATCTAATAAGCATGAAAATATGTGCTACAAAAAAATATTCCCACTCTCATCCAGAAGAATGCCTTGAAATTATCTTCGCCCATAGTATGACACAATTAGAGGAGAAGAGTTAGAAAATATGTGAATACATATCTGGAATGGAAAATGCTCAGCATTACACAACTATGGAGGTGGTAGAACAGTTTCCAAAAGTAAAGGACAGTGTAAACCCTCCACAAACATGGAGCTATGCTGGCCTAAAGACTTCTTGAGAAACTGCCTCTGAGTTTGGGTAGTTGAAATATATGTTGTTGTCAGGAGCTTAACTTCCTTTGTAGTGAGACCATCAAAGTTTGGTCTGCATCTATGTGACCTGGAGGACATGGTTTCTTATTTTCCAATGAACATGAGGCTGCAGTGCTGAATTCACTCTTTGTAGCTAAACTGTGGTCACTGGGGGCTAAGTGTCTCCCCATGTGGACTTTGAAGCCATTTGGTCATCCTCCACTTTTCCTGGTGTTTCTTGCTGCTGCACTGGGTGTTTTGTATTTGCTTCACGACATACAAGGAATTCAACTGGGAAGGAGAGCTGGAGGGAGTCCTGTAACATGTGGTGGGTCAGGGTCTGCAGGAGAATGCCCCAACTTGGCTTCTATCCCACATTGCTTGCCCCCTTGACCATACCAACCTGATTCTGAACATTGCCCTGAAACCTCTCCATATTACAAGATGCCATTTCATATAATGGTCTGATGGCTGCACGAAGTCAGTCACAAGCAATTTGGAAGCCAATGTAATATCCACATGGCCACACCACAGATGTATTATCACACACCTGCACACCACTGCTCTAGGCCCACTACTCAGCACGCTCTAACTTACTGGCATCTCTGTTCTACACCATTTTCAAGAAACCCAGTAAATCAAGGCACTGTCTGGTACACTCATGATCAGCAATGGGACATCCAATGGTTATCCAGTGCCACCTGGTCATTGGAAATTTCAAAAATTTTATGATATTTATCTATCCATTTTTCAAGAATGAAGTTGAAGGCACTTTGGGGTTTCCATTCATCCTGGAACCATTAAATGGTGAGGAAGCTCATTTCAATGAAAGCTCTGAGGAACTCTCACAGGCAAGGCTTCTCAGAGTGTGCCCAAAAGGTCACATGAAGCCAGGCCCTTTAAGGTCTATAATGTGAGGTCCTTGTGTGTTTTGACTCTTAACTGTGGCTGCCAAGTTTTTCAGAATAAAATCATGTGATATCCTTGCTGAGATTCTCAGTGCTCTGTTGAAAGCTTTCCTGGGCCTAGATCTCAGGTTTCAAGGGCGACTCTTATGCATGGCCTCCTACAATCCCAACACAACTTATGGCAATACTTCTCTGAGGTCAGTTTCAGAACTCAGTTTCTAAGGGGAATCACACCAGAGTTCAAGCCCATGTGGACCCAGTCATCTATTCCAAACGCCACAAAAATGACCACATTTAAAACCAAAACATTCCCACATTGCCCTTATCTTTAACCATATAAACACTCATCATTAACTCTGGCTGCAGGTTTCCAAGAGTGGCGCAGCCCAAGACAGTGTCCAAATAATGCACCCTTGCCCCTGATATGTCCAAAGTAAGGGTGGCCTGTTCACCCTTCTTATGAACCAGGAGTGATCAAATAGGCCTGCCATAAATACTGCTCTGCTTCTCCAATTTGAGGCCTACTGACTGTCAGGTATAGATTCTTTATGTGATTTGGCATCATGAGACAACCCAAGCAGTTCTGCAGGAATTTGAAGAACTCATTTGATCCAAAGGATCCCTATTCTCACTTGATGGAGGTCAGGAACCAAACAGAAGAAGGCAAGAGACTTCATCCACAATGACAGATTTTTTGCCATTTTAGTTTGGATGCATGCATGGGATCTTCTTTAGATCTATCAGGAGCTGAGAATTTTAGCCACAGCCTCAAACAGGGCCTAGTGTCTGATTAAGACACATCCCTTTCCAGAGCAATTAAGCAAAGAGCCACAGGTGATGCCCATTCATTTCCATTTGAAAACTATTTCTTCAGGCTTCACAAAGGGGTGGCCTGAGGCAAAGACCTTCCTGACATTCAAGGCAACAGAAACATAGATAAGCAAATGGAGCCAAGCAGGGTTTCTCCACTGAGACTTTACTGGTCACACTGGTA
The DNA here is from genome assembly GCF_048772815.1 of Callospermophilus lateralis. Classification (NCBI taxonomy): domain Eukaryota; kingdom Metazoa; phylum Chordata; class Mammalia; order Rodentia; family Sciuridae; genus Callospermophilus; species Callospermophilus lateralis. The sequence continues at coordinate 1,237,310 of NW_027513510.1, read as the reverse complement.
TCTGAGTTTTCTGAGATGTTCCCATTCCCTTCAGCTATCAAGGACATGGCCATGTCACAGAGTTTGGAGGTGGTACATATCTTGGACAATAAACCATGATACTATTCTGGAGAGTGGCCAGAATTCAGGAAGAAAACAGCAACTTAGGAAGTTAGTAGGTGTTTCCCATCCATAAGGCAAGCAACAGTCCATTAATCAATTGTGCAGGATGAATGCTGTGAATCTTTCTACTAGACAGGACACCTCCATTGATGCATTCTCGTTTCTAATGTCTAAAACCACGGACACAGTGGCTACACAGACATAGAAACACTCGCCTTGTCTAAAGACTTACTAGAAAAAGTCGACTCCAAACCAAACCAACCACCTTTCCTACCTATTCTCAGAACATGAAACAAAACCACAAACTCACACCCACAACCAAAAAGGCACCTCCTTCCCAAAAATAGGTCTTTAACTATCTGGAGTGTCCTCTGACTGGTGGGCCATACTATGTTCCACTCGAAATGGCCTGTCCGGTCTCAGATCTTGTCTCCTTGGCCAACTCTGTTATTCTGGGAGGAGCCAGTGGTTAGCCACAACCTGCTGTCTCAAGAAAGGCCCCTCTTCAGAGCTCTACTGGCATTTGGCCATCCTCACATCACTAGGTACCAAGAAGGTCTGACTCTGTACTTGGTAAATCCAAACAAGTGAGCCCACTGGGACTGGGACTGGGACTGGCTCTTGGTGCCTGGCTTCTTGCATCCCAATTTCAGAGAGTTCCATCACCAAGAAAATGAGGTATGTCACTTTCTTTGGAACTGAATGAGGCCACTTCCTTGGCAACAACTTTGTCCTAACACTTGCTTACAATGGTCCCATGAGTTGGAGGGTGCCCCTACTTCCTGTGACAATTTGACTAGTTAGAATGGTATATCAAAATAGACACCATGGAACAGCTCTCCACGAAGGCCTGGTTAGGTCCATCTTCTCTACATTAAGAAGAGAGAGTCTGATGCATACACATCCCTTCGTCCTGTGCAGGTTGTTTGCCATGGAAGATGGCTTTTGCTCATTCAGGTCCTTCATAGCTGCCTACATCTTCTCCAGGGATAATTTCTACATCGAACTTTGAGGTTCTCAGCAGTTGGAAGATCACCTACATCCCTTATTGAAAGAATAGCCCTGTCCCTGCTCTTTTGTAATGTTAGATTGAGGCAACAGTGTATGGTTAGGGTTAATAACAGGTTCGATTTGGGTTAGGAATCATTCTGCGGGATGAATAATGGTATTGGGAACCTGCAATATATAGAAATATAGTGGTTAAATATAAGTATGGAAACAGAAATCTAGGTAAGATTTGAAGCTCAGAAGTGCATTGGGCAATAGATTGGGACACGTAGCTTTGAATTACGTTCTGCATACATATTTCAGAAAAATCGATATACAATGGCATAGGACCTTGTACCTCGGATGATTGAATGTAGTAGAGTACATCCACTCAAAAAGGGATAGTCGATAGGATCAGGAAGATAGTCAGTATGTTTCGGAAGAAGATAGAGTATAGGATTTGGACCAAAGTTCATTAGCAATAGGGTTTTGGTTAGAGAGTGAATGTCAATGTCAGCACATGTGAAGGGTCAGTCACAATGTTGAACTGGGAAAAATATGTAGGAAAGTAGATATCAATAGAGACATTAGGAAATCAGGCAAAGTATAAAGTGAGTGAAAAAACTAGACATTTCCAACAGTTTTGAGGTTGAATATATAATCTTAGGAAGAAACAAAAATGTGGTCACCAATAGGATTGACATTTGAGAGCATTAGGCAACCTGGATATGGATGTTTTTAGTAATCCATGTTCAGTTTCCATTTAGGCTTTGGTACAATCATACGTGTGACTTTTGCATTTTGTGTCCAGAATATTACTGTGGTAACATGCATATGTAGATCAGGTGACATGAGTATTTCTTCCACCATTTCTGGGAGCAATATTTAGAAGACGAATAAATTAGTATTGGGCATACTAAGAGGTGTACCCTGTGTCTATGAATATAGAGATAATGCATGAATAGACCATATAGTGAATAAATAATATAACTGGTTCCACTTTAAATAATGGATTAAACTGATATCAGAATATATATAAGAAATACTATATTGATATGAAATCATTCCTTCCAACCAGTTATACATCTAATGGTGATATTATAGTTATGGTTTATCAGGAAGTGAGTGTCAGTTTTGCTTCAAAAGTGATAAAGGAAATCAAAAATAATGTATTTGGAAAGAAGTCTCATGATAAGACCAGTCAAGAAACCTGGAAGAATCCATGTGTTCTGAAACAGGAAGTGATTGAAAGTGAAACAAATGCCTATAAGTTTGCTAACTTGTGGATGAAATATATATCCTATGATGTGCATAAATTGAAGAAATAGTAATGTACCAGTGTTGAATTAAAATAAATTTCAAAATACACATCATGTCACATAGGAATGTACTTGCATTGATGTTAAACTGGGTCAGTTACTGTAGAAGTATTAGTATTTGTATGCAACATTAACTGAAGTTAGTTTTCAGTACTGCAAACAATATGTATTTCAGGTGGATGAATATTTCTGAGAATGATCTTGTGAAAAGTTGATTATAAATCCATATACATGAACATGAATGAATTTAGTGAGTGTATATAAGACACATATATTTCATATTTTGAAAAATCTGGAGAGTGTATATATATATATACAAAAAAACACACACAGACAATAAATTAGCAATCGAAATTTTTCATGAAATATATATCTTCCACAGATGCAAAATTATTTCTTTTAGAACATGGATTTATGTATAATGTTGTTCTTCTAGGAAACACACCCCTAGGTTAAATTTTCAGTTCCAACAGAGTTTAACAGGAGTGATCATTTCTCACAAATTGTATTTGCCAAATTAGCCTCCTCACAAGAATATAGGTGTGATACCAGGTAGTGTTCTATATGTGCATTTAAAAATACATGTGCTGAATAGGCTACAGAGAAAGGGAGAGAGGAATTCACATATTTGTTAACATTAAAAACACATGGAGAACTATTTCAATTAAAAATTGACTAGATTTATAACACCTACAATTAATCATGCAAAAAACAAGTCCAAGTATACACCATGATTCCTCTGAACTGCTAGTATTCCTATTCTGTTTGTGTTATTTTTCTCCATCATATTAGGAGTAGTAGTCAGAGTTTATTAGGGTATGCGTTAGTGTCAGGGATTCAGTATTTCGAATGGAAAATTGGAAAATGACTCTAAAGGGTATGCAAATATGTGCTACACAAAAATGTTCACACTCTCATCCAGAAGATTGCCTTGGCATTACCTTAGTTCCAAGTAAGATACAATAAAGGAGAAAAGTTAGAAAATCTGTAAATACATATCAGGAATAAAAAATGCTCAGGAGTTCACAAACTTGTAGGTGGTAGAGGAGTTTCCAATAGTAAGGGACAGGGTAAACACTCCACAAACATTGAGCTCTGCTTGTGTAAAGACTTCTTGAGAAACTCTCTGAGGTTGGGCTCTTAAAATACATGTTGTTGTCAGGAGCTTTAGCTTCCTTTGTTGTGTGACCATCAAATCTGGGTGTGCAAATATGTGACCTGAAGGACATTGTTTCTAATTTTCCAATGAAAATGAGGCAGCAGTGCTGAATACTCTTTTTGTAGTTAAAATATGGCCACTGGGGTGTAAGTGTCTCCCCGGGTTGACTGTGAAGCCATTTGGTCATCCTCCAATTTTCGTGGTGTTTCTTGCTGGTGCACTGGGAGTTTGGTATTTGCTTCATGAAATACAAGGAGTTCAACTGGGACACAGTGCTGGAGGGAGTTCTGTCACGTGTGGAGGGACACGGTCTGCATGAGAATGCACCAACCAGGATTCTGTCCCACATAGGTTGCCCCTTTGTCCATAGCAACCTGATTCTGAACATTTCCCAGAAACCTATCCATATAACAAGATGCCTTTACATATAAGGGTCTGCTGGCTGTACCCTGTCAATCACAAGGCAATTGGAAGCCAATGGCAGATCCACATGCCCCAACACACATGTTTTTTCACACACCTTCACACCACTGCTCTAGGCCCACTAATGAACAGGCTCCAACTTACTGGCATCACTGTTCTACACAATTTTCATGAAACCCAGTCAGTCAAGGCACTGTCTGATACACTCATGATCAGCAACAGGACATCCAAAAGTTTTCCAGTGCCACCTGGTGATGGGAATTTCAAAAATTTCATGGTATTTATCAAGCCATTTTTCGAGGATAAAGTTGGAGGCTCTGTGGGTTTCAATTCATTCAGGAACCATTAAATGTTGAAGAAGCTCATATCAATGAAAGATCTTGAGAACACTCACAGGCAAGGCTTCCCAAAGAGTGGCCAAAAGGTCACATGAAGTCAGGCCCATTGAGGTATACAATGTGAGGTCCATATGTGTTTTGACTCTCAAGTGTGGCTTTAAAGAATTTCAGAATAAAATCATGTGATATCCAGGCTGAGATTCCCAGTGCTGTGGGCAAAGCCACCCTGCACCTAGATCTCCCTGCACCACAATTAATACCTGAGATGTTGGTTGCATGGCCTAGTAAAATCCAAACACAATTCATGACAATACTTCTCTTATGTCACTTCCAGAATTCAGTCTCTAAGGGGAATCATACCAGAGTTCAAGCCCAGGTGGACCCAGTCATCTGTTCCAAGCACCAAACAAATTACCACAATTCAAAACAAAATGCTCCCACATGCCCCTTATCTTATTTCATGTAGACACTCATCATAACATCTGGATGGAGGTTTCCATGAGGGGCACAGCACAAGACAGTGTCCAAAATAACCTTTCTTGCCCCTCATTTGCCTAAAGTCAGTGTGGCCTGGAAATCCTGACTGTGAACCAGGAGTGATCAAATACGCCTGCCGTTAATACACCTTGGCTTCTCCAATTTGATGCCTACTGACTGTGGGGTTTAGATTCTTTATGTAAACTGGATTCATGAGAAAGCCCAAGCACCTATGGGCTAAACTCTGCAGGGCTTTAAAGAACTCATTTGACCCAAAGGATCCCTATTTTCACTTGATGGATGTCAGGAATCTTAGGGAAGAAGGTGAGAGTCTTCATCCACAATAACTGCTCTTTTGGCCATTTTGGTTTTGGATGCACCCATGGGATCTTTCTTTAGATCCATCAGGTGCTGAAAATCTAAGCCACAGCCTCACACAGGGCCAAGAGGCTGATTCAGACACATCCCTTTCCAAAGCAATTAAGCAAAGAGCAAAACACACACAGACATTATAAAGTGGCAATATATATGCCAATTGAAATTCATGATGAAATATATATCGTCCACAGATCCAAAAATATTAATTTTACTGAACATGGATTTATGAATAATGTTGTTCAACTAGAAAGGTTACCCTTAGGTTGAATTTTAAGATCCAATAGCATTTAGGAGGAGTGATCTCTTGTCATAATTTGTATCTGCCATGTCAGCCACCTCACAAGAATGTATATGTGATACCAGGTAGGATTCTATATGTTTATATAAAAATACATGTGATGAATAGGCTACAGAGAAAGGGATAGAGGAATTCACATATTTATTAACTTAAAAAACACAAGGAGAACTATTTCAATTAAAAATTAACTAGATTTATAACACCTACCCTACATAATGCAAAAGGCAAGTCCAACTATACACCATGCCTCTTCTGAACTACTTGTATTTCTATTGTGTTTGTATGCACTGTGGGTTTCAAGAACCATTAAATGTTGAGGAAGCTCATTTGAATGAAACTCTGGAGAACTCTCATAGGCAAGTCTTCCCAAAGAGTGACCAAAAGGTTAGATATAGCCAGGCCCATTGAGGTCTACAATGTGAGGTCCATGTGTGTTTTGACTCTCAACTATGGCTACCAAGTCTTTAAGAATAAAATCATGGGATATCTTGGCTGAAATTCTCAGTGCTCTGTGGAAATCCACCCTCAGCCTTGATCTTAGTTTCCATGGGCGACTCTCATGCTTGGCCTCCTAAAATATCACCACAATTCATGGCAATACTTCTCTGAGTTCAGTTCCAGAAGTCAGTCTCTAAGGGGAATCACACAAGAATTCAAGCCCAGGTGAACCCACTCATCTCTTCCAACCGTCACACAAATGACCACAATTAATACCAAAACACTCTCACATGGCCCTCCTCTTCTTCTATAAAGGCACTCATCATAACATCTGGCTGGAGGTTTCCGTGAGGGGCACAGCCCAAGACAGTGTCCCAAATAAGCTCCCTTGCCACTCATTTGCCTAAATTCAGGGTGGCTTGGACACCCTTCTTGTCCACCAGGAGTGATCTGAAAGGGTAAAATAAATTGAAATTAAAGTGTAAAAGTTGAAGTGTAAAGACTGGGTTTTGTAAAGTTTCTAAGCTGCAAGGCCTGAGTTAAAATGTAAAGGACCAGGTATTGTTAAGTTCCTATGCTACATGCAAAACCTGAAATTCCTGTAGCTTGTAGTACAATTCCCGACTGCCCAGTAAATATTCCCCCTGACCGCCTGGTTATTTAATAACCTAGGACCCTGTGTGGCCTGGCACATAGGCATTGCAAGGCCTAAAGCAATCTGTTTGAATGTGTACCTCGCTTTAGAACTGACCTATCACTCCTGCCTCACCTGTTCCTGCCAATGAGTGAACTAATCATGTTTAGGAATTGTTGTTTGATTTTTCTGCGGTGTATGTTGATTTCTTAAAGGAGACTGTGATATATGTAAAGTCCCGCCCTCCCCAAAAAGTGTACTTAAGCACTGTTCAACCTCTGCTCGGGGCTCTGGGCTGCTCTCCCTTCTTGAGTGAGCACGTAGCCCCACCATGCTGGATTGGATCCTCAATGAACGCCTTTTTCTGTTGCATGAGCCGCGGTCTCTTGGTGGTGTCCTCCTCCGACGTTCACCGGATCCTTACATTTGGTGCGTTGGCCGGGAATCATGCAGCATAGGACAAGGACACCCCAACAGACACCTCTGGGGGTAAGTAAGTCACTTCTTTCCATTTTTCCTTGCGATCGCTCAGAGCTTTTTGTTCAGGTTCCGTTTTTCCGTTTTTGGTTTGGGTTGGCAGAGTGGCTGCCAGCGGAGAACATAAGTTCCCCCTGTCAGTGGTGGACAAACGTGTCCTAAAGCCACAGACCACGTCCTCGCAAGGGATGCCTTGGAGGACTCAGGGAGTGATGGATGTGCCCTCATTGGGTGAGGAGGGACGGATGAGCCCACATTAGGTGACTCTGCTGCCAACCCATCATATCTTGCTGGCTACTTTTTTCTCTCAGGTTGAATTCACTGTCTGTCTTTGTGGTCTAACCCATCAGGTTTTGCCAGTTACTAGGTTCTAATCTTTACTTCTGAACTCGTGTTAAATGTTACCTGTGTGTACATGTTTCTGTCACGTTTGTATTGTCCTTGTCTCTGTTTGAGAAACTCTCATTATGGGACAAAGCCATTCCATGCCTCTGTCCTTGAAGCCTTTCCTGGTCCCTGCCTCCAATCCGACACCGTCACCCAGGATCCTATCACTCAAAACTTCTACTCCTTCCCCTCTTCCCTCCATTCTCCCTGAGTCACAAGATTGTAGATCTTGGGGTTGTGAACAAACGGGAGCTGCATGATGGTCTTTGTGTGTCTTTTTATCTGTGTTTCTGTTAAATGTGATGGCATTGTTTGGACCGATGCAGAGTCCTGAGTTCCAACCTGCCTTACATATGTGGAAGTTACTTTAGCTAAATTTTAAACTAATGCTTCTCCTGTGAGGGACCAAAAGTCAATAGAACCGCCAGTTTTTCTGTTCTCACCTTTTGCACCTCTCTTAGCTGTGTTTTAAAGAACTTTGATAAACTTTACTCCCCTTTGTTAAGCAAGATTACGGAAGCAGTGATTTTTTTCTTCCCGTAGTTGGCTTGAGCATGCCCACTGCAGAGGGAAATGTCTGGGGTCAAAGAACTTTGATATCTCGCTTAAACTTTTCTCAAAACCCTGTCCTCATTATTAAATTGGCATTAATTGGCTTTGGGATGGGAACCAAGCCTTCAGTCATAAATTTTGACACCCCAGAGGGGACTTTAAATAAACCCCACTCTGCCCTCTTGGGGAAGCCTAGCACTCAAAACAACTGCAAGCAGAGGATGAAATTTTTGGGAGCTGACTACTGCAAAGTTGGGAGACATAGAATATGCCTGGTGCCTGGGGTCAAAGCAAACCAGAGGAACTAATCCTGTAAGTAAATGGTGAGGCTAAGGGACTCCCAGCAGCTGACAGAGCCATTTTGCTGTGGGGAACTCCCTTATTCCTTACGTGCACTTTAAGGATTTCTCCACCTCTGTTTACTTAACAAAAGGGACAATGAATGCATTAATATGTTGATATTATAGATTTTTTTCTTGGGGATGATCTAGGGTGAATGTGTATCTAAAAATGATTTTTTTTTTATTTTAACCATCTCGTATCTAAATGGGTTTCTAAAGCATTGCACTATGTTACAGTTAAAAGTTGGGTTTAAACAATTGTTTAGATTGATTTCAGGTAGTTCATGCTAGGAAACTTAAATACTTAGGATAAAAAATAATTAAAGAGTTTTAATTTTGAACTAGGCAGCCTGAAAAAATTTCACTAGATATACCAGTGCATTAACTTGGGAAGAGATAATAAATTATGATATGGTATCTATTCCCATCAGTGTGTAAGATTTTAAAAAATGGTACTAAATTAAAACGTTGGTCTGGCTTATTGAAATGACATTAATTAGCAACAGTCTTGGAAATTTTTAAAGCTTAATTTCGGATACACATGGTAGTGTGTGGTTCTTTTTAAAAAATTTTCAGCCAATTTAATGTAACTTAATACTATTAGAAACTTCATAACAAAGAAAGGAGCTTAACGATCCTATAGAAACTTCTTCTGATGGTGGCTTTAATATTATCAAAAAATGATCCTATTTTCAGTTTTGTGTGAGCAAGTTTTTCTAGTGTAGAAAAATCTAAAGATATAAAATTTTGAGAATTACATCTTAAACTTGCATCAAAATTTTCAACATCCAAACCTGGAAATTATGACTTATAGCTAAAATGCCTTAGGCCTGAGGTTTCTGCTATGAATTCCAGTCTTTTCAGTTTTCCAGACCTCAGCCAGGACTTAAGTTGATATGCAAATAAAAGAAGCCTGCAGCACTCAGCAGGAAACAGATAAAAAAGAGTAAATGTGTCTTTTTACCTGAACTCAAACTAGACCTAACCAAAAAATTATATTATACGGTATTTACTAATTACTGGCCAGTCATCTTTTTTAGGACTCTTGCTTTTCTTAGATTCTGTATTTTTTTTTTTTTGAGCTCATGATCTTGATTCTGCTGATGGGTTAATGTTTTCTGATCAGTTCTATTTTTGATCGACTCTGGAGTTTTTAGCATTTCAATGGAGATTTCACCTGAAAAAGCTACAAGGCTTTTACTATTGTGTTATGTGTTACATTTGTGTTACGTGTTGTATGTTGGTATGTCTGTATGTGTGTATGTCCATATATCATGCAGTGATATGACAATTGACAGATGAGGAGCACTCATGAAAAATTTAAGAATGTATCCAAATGTCTTTGATCCACGTGATTCATATGTTTTAATTCAAATTGGGTAAACAGATAAAAATAAAGATGTCTTAAAAATTAGGCCTATAAGTTTTCTAGGTTTTCAAAAAGGCCCTAATAAAATGTAGATGTCTATAAAATAATCTGCCTAAATTCAGAAATTTACAAGTATTGTATTGAAATGTGAACAGAAAGAGGTTAGTAGATGAAAAAGAGAAACTAAAAGGTTCCAGATATAGATCTAATAGAGGAAAAATGTGTTTCTGGATAAGAGAGTCTATATGATTAAGTAATTAAAAGGGTTTAAGTAAATAATAAAAAAAGGTTTGTGTAACTTGGTTATATGTGTAAGTTTTGAGCAAGTAATCTTAAAAAAATAAACAGCTGGTAAAACAAGTACTGTTTTTATAAAATTGTGCCATGTTATTTCTTTAAAATCTAAACTTGTTTAATACAAAAACATCAATGTAATTGTGGTGTTAATGTGTTCATATCTTCCAGGTATACAAGTCTGTAAGGTAGAAGCTTCCAAAGACCATTGTATCAAGCTGGTGTTCTAAGGTTGTATGGTAATTCTAGGCTTAAAAGAAAAACATGTTGGAGATTTATGTATATCATTTGTGTTCTATAATTGGACTTGTTATCAATAAGATATGTACAGTTCCATGTTACTTTTTACACTGAGATGCAATCTAAAAGTATTTTTAACTTAATGAGAGCCAAATCTGTGAAGGTTTTATTGTAAACACAAAGGTAATGCCCATTCATTTCCATGTGAAAACTGTTTTCTTCAGGCTTCACAAAGGGGTGGCCTGAGACAAAGACTTTCCTGATATTCAGGGCAACATAACAATAGGTAATCAAAAGGCCCAAAGCAGGGTTTCTCCACTGAGACTTTACTGGCTACACTGATATCTGAGTTTTCTGAGATGCTTGCCATTCCCTTCAGCTATCCAGTATATGGCCATGTCACAGATCTTGGAAGTGGTTCATATATTGGACACAAAATCATGAGCCTATTCTGGAGAGTGGCCAGAATTCAGGAAGAAAACAGGAACGTAGGAAGATAGTTGGTGTTGCCCATTGATAAGGCAAGCCACACTCCATTTATAAATTGTGCCGGATGAATACTGGGAAGTTTTCTCCTTGAGAGGATACACCCATTGAGGCATTCTCTTTTCTAATGTCTACAACCACAGACACAGTGGGATACACAGACCTAAAAACACTCGCCTTGTCAAAGGACTAACTAGAAACACTCCACTCCAAACCAAACACACCCCGTTTCCTAACTATTCTCAGAACAAAAGAAAAAACCACAAACCCATACCCACAACCACAAAGGCACCTCCTTCCCCCAAGTAGGTCTGGAACTATCCAGAGTGTCCTCTGACTGGAGGGCCATACTATGTTCCCCAGAAATTGTCTGTCCTGTCTCAGATCTGGGCTCCTTGGTCAACTCTGTGAAGTTTTCAGGAGCCAGCAGTGAGCCTCTACCTGTTTTCTCCGGAAGGGCCGCTCTTCAGAATTTTTCTGGAATTTGGCCATTCTCACATAAGTAGGTACCACAAAAGACTGACTCTGTCCTCGGAAAATCCAAACAAGTGAGAACACTGGAACTGGTGCTGGGACTGGGTCTTGGTGCCTGGCTTCCTGGAACCCAAATTTGGAGAGTTCCATCAACAAGGATGTGAGGTGAGGTCACTTCCTTTAGTAACTGAATGAGGTCACTGCCTTGGCAACCAATTTGTCCTAACATTTGCTTCCTAAGGTCTCATAACATGGAGGATGTCCCTACTACCTGTGACACTTTCACAAGTTAGAATAGTATAGAAACCATAGTCACCTGGGAACAGCTCTCCACAAAGGCCTAGTTTGGTTCATCTCCTCTACCTTAAGAAGAGAGAATCTGATTCAGACACAACCCTTCATCCTGACCAGGTTGTTTGCCATGGAAGATGCCTTTTGCTCTATCATGTCCTTCATAGCTGCCTACATCTTCTCCAGGGATCATTTCTGCATGGAACTTTGAAGTTCTCAGCAGGTGGAAGATCCCCTGCATTCCTGTATTGTAAGACCAAATCTTTTCCTGCTTTTCTGAACACTTAGATTGAGGGAACAGTGTATGGTTAGGGTTAATAATATGTTCAATTAAAACCAAAATACTCCCACATGGCCCTCATTTTCTTCCATGTAGACATTCATCATAACCTCTGGCTGGAGGTTTCCATAAGGGGCGCAGCCCAAGACAGTGTCCAAAATAAGTTCCCTTTCCCCTCATTTTCCTAAAGTCAGGGTTTCCTGGACACCCTTCCTGTAAACCAGGATTGATCAAATAGGCCTGCCAGTAATACTGCTCTGTTTCTTCATTTTGAAGCCTACTGACTGTGAGGTATAGATTCTTTATGTGATTTGGAGTCATGTGAGAACCCAAGCACTGCTGCAGGGCTTTGAAGAACTCATTTGTCTCAAAGGATCCCTCTACTTACTTGATGGAGGTCAGGAACCTCACAGAGGAAGCAAGAGACTTCATCCACAATGACTGATCTTTTTGCCATTTTGGTTTTGGATGCACACATGGGATCTTTCTTTAGATCCATCAGGTGCTGAAAATCAAAGCCACAGCCTCTCTCAGAGCCGAAAGGATGATTCAGACACATCCCTTTCCAAAGCAATTAAGCAAAGAGCCACAGGTGATGCTCATTCATTTCCAATTGAAAGCAGTTTTTTCAGGCTTCACAAACTGGTGGCCTGAGGAAAAGACCTTCCTGACATTCAGGTCAACAGAACAGTAGGTTAGCAAAAGGCACAAAGCAGGGTTTCTCTACTGAGACTTTACTGGTCACACTGATATCCGAGTTTTCTGAGATGCTCCCAAATCCCTTTATCTATCCAGTACATGGCCATGTCACAGAACTCGACAGAGGTCCATATCTTGGACAAAAAAACATGAGCCTATTCTGGAGAGTGGCCAGAATTCAGGAAGAAAACAGGAACTAAGGAAAGAAGTAGGTGTTGCCCATATAAAGCAAGCCACAGTCCATTCATAAATTGGGCAGGATGTGTGCTGAGATGCTTTCTACTAGACAGGACACATCCATTGATGCATTCACTTTTCTAATATCTACAACCACGGAAAAAGTGGGAAACACAAACATAGAAACACTCGCCATGTCAAATGACTTACCAAAAACAGTCCACTCCAAACCAAACATACTGCCTTTCCTACCTATTCTCAGAACATGATACAAAACTACAAATTCACACCCACACCCACAAAGGCACCTCCATTACCCAAGTAGGTCTGTGACTATCCAGAGTGTCCTCAGACTGGTGGGCCTTACTCTGCTCCCTCGAAATGGACTTTCCTGTCTCAGATCAGGTCTCCTTTACCAACTCTGTAAAGTTGTCAGCATCAATCAGTGAGTCACTACCTGCTTTCTCAGGAAAGGCCCCTCTTCAGAGTTTTCCTGGCATTTAGCCATCCACACATCAGTATGTACCAAGAAAGACCGACTCTGTCCTTGGTAAATCCAAACAAGTGAACCCACTGGGACTGGGACTGGGACTGGCTCTGAGTGCCTGGCTTCCTGGATCCCAAGTTCAGAGAGTTCCATCACCAAGGAAGTGAGGTAGGTCACTTCCTTCAGGAACCGAATGAGGTCACTATCTTGGCAACCACTTTATCCTAACATTTGCTTCCAAGGGTCCCATGAGAGAGAGGCTGCCCCTACTTCCTGTGTCACATTCACAAGAGAGAATGGTATATCAACCATAGGCACATGTTAACAGCTCTCCACACAGACCTGGTTTGGTCCATCTTCTCTACATTAAGAAGAGAGAGGCTTATTCAGACACATCGCTTCATCCTGACCAGGTATTTTACCAAGGAAGATATCTGTTGCTCTCTCAGGTTCTTCATAGCTGCCTACATCTTCTCCAGGGTTTATTTCTGCATGGAACTTGAGGTTCTCAACAGGTGGAAGATCCCCTATCTACCTGTATTATAACACCAACTCTGTCCCTGCTCTTCGTAAAGTTAAATTGAGGGAACAGTGCATGGTTAGGGTTAATAGCATGTTCGATTTGGGTTAGGAATCATTCTGTGAGATGAATAATGGTATTGGGAACCTCCGATATTACAAGCATATATAGGTGTAATATAAGTATGAAAACAGAAATCTAGGAAAGATTTCAAACCCAGATGAACATTGGGCCCTTGATTGGGATACTTAGCTTTGAATTATTTCCGCAAAGTTGTCTCAGATAAATCGATATACAATGGTATAGGACCTTGTACCTTGGATGACTGAATGAGGAAGAGATCGTCCAGACAAAAAGAGATAGTTCGAAAAGTTATTTAGATATAGGGTTTTGGTTAGAGAGTGAATGTAAATGTCAGCATATGTGAAGAGTCAGTCACAGTGATGAACTGGGGAAAATGTGTAGGAAAGCAGATATCAATAGAGACATTAGGAAATCAGGGAAAGTACAAAGTGAGTGATAGGATAAGATGTTTTTAACATGGTTGAGTTTGAATATATAATCTTAGGAAGAAACAAATATGTAGTCACCAATTGGAATGATATTTGAGATCATTAGTTAATCAGGACATGGATGTTGTTAGTAATACATGCTCACATTAAATTTAGGCTTTGGTACAATCATAAGGGTGTCCTTTGCATTTTTTGTCAGGAATATTACTGTGTTGAAATGTAAATGTATATCAGGTGACTACAGTATTTCTTCAACTATTTCTGAAAGCAACATTTTAAGACTGATAAGTTAGTATTGGGGACACAAGTACGTGTACCCTGTGCCTATGATTATAAAGATGTTGCCTTAATAGACCATACTGTAAATAAATAATATAACTGGATCAAACTTTAAATAATTGATTGAATTGATATCTGAAAATATATGGGAAATCTTATATTGATATACATAAGTTCATTCTAACCAGTTATACATCTAATGGTAATTTTAGCATTATGGTTTATAATGAAGAGTGTGGGAGTTTTGCTTCAAAAATGATTATGGAAATCGAAAATAATATGTTTGGAAATAATCTCATGCAAAGAACAGTCAAGAAACATGGAGGAATACATATGTTCTGAAGCAGCAAGTAATTGCAAGTGAACCAAATGCGTACAGATTTGTGAACTTGTGGATGAAAAGTATTATCCTATGATGTCCATAAACTGAAGAAATTGTAATGTACCAGTGTTGAATAAAAATGAACTTCAAAATACACATCATGTCCCATAGGATTTTACTTGCATTGATGTTAAACTGGGTCAGTTACTGTACAAATATTAGGATTTGTAAGCACCATTCACCAAAGTTAGTTTTCAGTACTGGGAAATAAATATGTATTTCATGTGGATGAATATTTCTGAGAATAATCTTGTGAAAATTTGATTATAAATCCACATATAGGAACATGAGTTAAATTAATGAGTGTATAATAAGACACATATATTTCATATTTTGAATAATCTGGAGAATATATATATATATATATATATATATATATATATATATATAGATAGATAGATAGATACAAACACAGACATTAAAATGTAGTAATATGTATGCCAATCAAAATTCATTATGAAATATATATCATCCTCATATCCAAAAATATTCTTTTTACTGAGCATGGATTTATGTATAATGCTGTTCATCTAGGAAATTCACCAATATGTTGAATTTTCAGTTCCATCAGTATTTAGGGGGAGTGATCTCTTCTCACAATCTGTATCATCCTAAAACAGCAAGCTCACAAGAATGTACGTGTGATACCAGGTAGGATACTAAATATGCATAATAAATTTCATGAGATGAATAGGCTAAAGAGAAAGGGAGACCGAAATGTACATATGTGTTAACTTTAAAAACTCATGGAGAAGTATTACAATAAAAAGTTGACTAGATTTATAACACACACACTTGATAAAGCAGAAGGCAAGTCCTAGTATACACCATGCCTCCTATGTACGGCCTGTATTTCTATTCTGTTAGGTTTCTTTTTCTACATCATATTAAGATTAGTAGTCAGAGTCTAGTAGGGTATGGGTTAGTGACAGGGATTCAGTATTTCTAATGGAAAATAGGAAAATGAATCTAATGTGTATGCAAATATTTGCTAGACAAAAATCTTCCCACTGTCCTCCAAAACAATGCCTTGATATTTCCTTCGCCACAAGTAATACACAATTAGTGGAGAAGAGTTTGAAAATCTGTGAATATATATCTGGAAAAGAAAATGCTCAGGAGTTCACAACCTTGGAGGTGGTAGAGGAATTTCCAAAAGTAAGGTACAGGGTAAACACTCCACAAACATGGAACTCTGGTGGCCTAATGAGTTTTTGAGAAACTGCCTCTGAGTTTGGGCCCTTGAAAAATTTGTTGTTGTCAGGAGCTTTAGCTTCCTTTGTATTGAGACCATCAAACCTGGGTCGGCATCTATGTGACCTGGATGACATGGTTCCTTATATGCTATTGAACATGAGGAAGAAGTTCTGAATTTTCCCTTTGTTAGTAAACTGAGGACACTGGGGTCTAAGTGTCTAACCATGTGATCTGTGAAGCCATTTGGTCATACTCCACTTTTCGTGGTGTTTCTTACTGCTGCACTGGGAGTTTGGTATTGGCTTCACGTAATACAAGGAGAAAAACTGGGACACAGTGCTAGAGGGAGTACTCTCACGTGTAGTGGTTGAGGGTCTGCAGGAGAATGCACCAACCAGGCTTCTATCCCAAAAAGCTTGCACCCATGTCCATAGCAACCTGATTCTGAACATTGCCCTGAAACCTCTCCATATAACAAGGTCCCTTTACTTGTAAGGTTCTGCTGGCTGCAACATGTCAGTCACAAGTCATTCGGAAACCAATGGCAGAACCACGTGTCCCCACGACAGATGTTTTATCATACACCTGCCCACCACTGCTCTGGGCCCACTAATCAGCAGGCTCCAACTTTCTGGCACCTCTGTTCTCACCATTTTCATGAAACCCAGTCAATCAATGCAATGTCTGGTACACTCATGATCAGCAACAGATATCCAAAGGTTCTCCAGTGCCATCTGTTCATGGAAATTTAAAAAATTCATGGTATTTATCTAGCCAATTTTCAAGGATGAAGTTGGAGGCACTGTGGCTTTCAATTTATTCAGGAACCATGAAATGGTGAGGAAGCTTATTTCAATTAAAGCTCGGGAGAACTCTCAGAGGCAAGGTTTCCCATAGAGTGGCCAAAAGGTCACATTAAGCCAGGCCCATTGAGGTCTACAATTGAGGTCCATGTGTGTTTTGACTCTCAACAATGGCTGCCACGTCTTTCTGAATAAAGTCATGTGATATCCTGACTGAGATTCCCAGTGCTCTTTGGAAAGCTATCCTGAGCCTAGATCTCAGTCTCCAAGGGCAACTCTCATGTGTGGCCTCCTAAAATCCCAACACAATTCATGTCAATACTTCTCTGAGTTCATTTCAGTCTCTAAGGGGAATCACTCCAGAGTTGAAGTCCATGCGGACCCAGTCATCTCTTCCAACCACCACACAAATGACCACAATTAAACCAAAACACTCCCACATGGCCCTCATCTTCTTCAATATAAACTCTCATCATAACCTCTTGGTGGAGGTTTCCATGAGGGGCGCAGCCTAAGGAAGTGTCCAAAATAAGCTCACTTGCCCCTTATTTGCCTAAACTCAGTGTGGCCTGGAAACCCTTCCTGTGAACCAGATGTGATCAAATAGGCCTGCCATTAATACTGCTCTACTTCTCCAATTTGAGGCCTACTCTCTGTGGGGCATAGATTCTTTATGTGAATTGGGGTCATGAGAAAATCAAGCACCTATGGGCTACCCTCTGCAGGGCTTTGAAGAACCCATTTCAGTGAGTCTAGGAGTTGGACCAAATGTTCTTTAGATATAGGGTTTTTGTTAAAGAGTGAAAGTAAATGTCAGCATATTTGAAGAGTCAGTCACAGTGATGAACTGGGGAAAATGTGTAGGAAATCAGATATCAATAGAGACATTAGGAAATCAGGCAAAGTACAAAGTGAGTGATAGGATAAGACATTTTTAACAGGGTTCAGATTCAATATTTAATCTTAGGAAAAAACAAATATGTAGTCACCAATAGGAATGATATTTGAGATCATTAGTTAATCAGTACTTGGATGTTGTTAGTAATACATGCTCACTTTCAATATAGGCTTTGGTACAATCATAAGTGTGTCCGTTGCATTTTGTGTCAGGAATATTACTGTGATAAAATGTGTATGTATATCAGGTGACTAGAGTATTTCTTCCACCAATTCTTAAAGCAATATTTTAAAGACTTATAAATTAGTATTGGGGATACAATAGGTATACCATCGGTCTATGAATATAGAGATGATGCCTTAATAGACCATACTGTGAATAAATAATATAACTGGTTCAAACTTTAAATAATGGATTGAATTGATATCTGAAAATATATAGAAAATTTTATATTGATATACATAAATTCATTCTAACCAGTTATATATCTAATGGTAATATTAGCATTATGGTTTATCATGAAGAGTGTCTGAGTTTTGCTTCAAAAATGATTATGGAAATCAAAAATAATGTGTTTGGAAAGAATCTTATGAAAAGAACAGTCAAGAAACATGGAGGAATACATGTGTTCTGAAGTAGGAAGTGATTGAAAGTGAACCAAATGCCTATAAATTTGTGAAATTGTGGATGAAAGGATATATCCTATAATGTCCATAAACTGCAGAAATAGTAATGTATCACTGTGGAATAAAAATGAACTTCAAAATACACATCATGGTCCCATAGGTGTCTACTTGCATTGATGTGAAACTGGGTCAGTCACTGTGGAAATATTACGATTTGTATGCACCATTCACTGAATTTAGTTTTCAGTACTAGGAAATAAATATGTATTTAAGGTGGATGAATATTTCTAAGAATTATTTTGTAAAAATTTGATTATAAATCCACATACACACACATGAGTGAATTTAGAAAGTGTATAATAAGACACATATATTTCATATTTTGGAAAATCTAAAGAGTAGATATCTATATCTATATAGATAGATAGATAGATAGATAGATAGATAGATAGATAGATAATTAGATACTCACATACACAGACATTAAAATGTAGCAATATATATGCCATTCGAAAATCATAATAAAATAGATATCATCCACGTATCCAAAAATATTCATTTTACTGAACATTTATTTATGCATAATACTGTTCATCTAGGAAATTCACCCATAGGTAGAATTTCCAGTACCATCAGTATTTAGAGGGAGCGATCTCTTCTCACAATTTGTATCTTCCAAAATAAGCAAGCTCACAAGAATGTACATGTGATACCAGGTAGAATTCTAAAGATGCATTAAAAAATACATGTGATGAATAGGCTACAGAGAAAGTGCTAGTATTTCTATTCTGTTTGGGTTATTTTTCTCCATTATATTAGAATTAGTTGTCAGAATCTAGTAGGGTATAGGTTAGTGTCAAGGATTCAGTATTTCAAATGGAAAATTGAAAATGAATCCAATGTGTATGTAAATATGTGCTACACAAAAATCTTCCCACTCTCATCCAGAACAATGCTTTGACATTACCTGCGCCCCAAATAAGACACAATTAGTGGAGAAAAGTTAGAAAATCTGTGAATACATATGTGGAAAGGAAAATGCTCAGGAGTTCACAAACTTGTAGGAGGTAGAACGGGTTACAAAAAGAGAGAGGGTAAACACTCCACAAACATGGAGCTCTGCTAGCCTTTTTGAGAAACTGCCTCTGAGGTTGGGCAGTTAAAATATATGTTGTTGTCAGGAGCTTTAGCTTCCTTTGTAGTGAGACCATCAATTCTGGGTCTCCATCTATGTGACCTGGATGACATGGTTTTTTATTTTCTAGTGAACATGAGGCAGCAGTGCTGAATTCTCTCTTTGTAGGTAAACTTTGGCCACTGGGGTCTAAGTATCTAACTGTGTTGTCTGAAAAGCCATTTGGTCATTATCCACTTTCGTGGTGTTTTTTACTGCTGCACTGTGAGTTTGGTATTGGCTTCACGAAATACAAGGAGTTTTACTGGGACACAGTGCTGGAGGATGTACTCTCACGTGTGGTGGGTTACTAAAATGCACCAGTGGGGCTTCAATCCCACATAGCTTTTCAACTTGACAATAGCAACCTGATTCTGGACATTGGCAGGAATCCTCTCCATATAATAAGATGCCTTTACATACAGTCTGCTGGCTGTACCATGTCAGTCACAAGTGATTTCTAAGCCAATGGCAGATCCACGTGGCCCCACCAGAAATGTTTTTTTCACACACCTACACTCCACTGCTCTAGGCCCACTAGTCTGCAGGCTCCAACTTTCTGGCATCTATGTTCTACACTTTTTCCATGAAACCCAGTCAATCAAGGCACTGTCTGGTACAGTCATGATCAGCAACAGGACATCCAGAGGTTCTCCAGTGCAACCTGGTCATGGTAATTTCAAAATATTCATGGTATTTATCTAGATATTTTTCAATAATGAAGTTGGAGGCACTGTGGGATTCAATTTATACAGGAACCATTAAAAGGTGAGGAATCTCATTTCAATGAAAGGTCTGGAGAACTCTCACAGGCAAGGCTTCCCAAAGAGTGGGCAAAAGGTCACATGAAGCCAGGCCCATTGAGGTCTACAATGTGAATTCCATGTGTGTTTTGACTCTCAACTATGGCTGACAATCTTTCAAAATAAAATCTTGTGATATCCTGGCTGAGATTCCCAGTGCTCTGTGGAAAGTCACCCTGGGCCTAGATCTCAGTTTCCAATGGCGAATCTCATGCGTGGCCTCCAAAAATCTCAACACAATTCATGGCAATACTTCTCTGAGCTCAGTTCCACAACTCAGTCTCTAAGGGGAATCACAACAGAGTTCAAGCCCAGGTGGACCCAGGCATCTCTTCCAATTGCCACACAAATGACGACAATTAAAACCAAAACACTCCCACAGGGCCCACTTCTTCTTTTATATAGACACTAATCATAACCTCTAGCTGGAGGTTTCCATGAGGGGCACAGCCCAAGACAGTGTCAAAAATAATCTCACTTGCCCCTCATTTGCCTAAAGTCAGGGTGGCCTGGACAACATTCCTGTGAAACAGAAGTGATCATATAGGACTGCTGTTAATACTGCTCCACTTCTCAAATTTGAGGCCTACTGACTGTGGGGTATAGATTCTTTGTGTGAATTGGAGTCATGAGAAAACGCAAGCACCTATTGTCCAGCCTCTGCAGGGCTTTGAAGAACTCATTTGACACAAATGATCCCTATTCTCACTTGATGGAGGTCATTAATATTACAGAGGAAGGCGATAGGCTTCATGTACAATGAATGATCTTTTTTTCCATTTTGGTTTTGGATGCCCACATGGGATCTTTCTCTAGATACATCAGGTGCTGAAAATCTAAACCACAGGCTCACACAGGGCCAAGAGGCTGATTCAGACAAATCCCTTTCCAAAGCAATGAAGTAAAAAGCCACAGGTGATTCCCATTCATTTCCATTTGAAAACTCTTTTCTTCAGGCTTCACTAAGGTTTGGCCTGAGGCAAAGACCTTTCTGACATTCAGAGCAACAGAACAATAGGTAATCAAAAGCCCCCAAGCAGGGTTTCTCCTAGGAGACTTTCCTGGTTACTCTGATATGTGAGTTTTCTGAGATGCTCGCCATTCCCTTCAGCTATCCAGTACATGGCTATGTCACAGAGCTTGGAGGTGGTACGTATCTTGTACAAAAATACATGATACTAATCTTTAGAGTGGCCAGAATTCAGGAAAAAAATGAGAACATAGGTAGATAGCAGGTGTTGCCCATGGATAAGGCAAGCCTCAGTCCATTCATTAATTGGGAAGGATGCATACTGGGAAGTTTTCTACTAGACAGGACACACCCAATGAGCTATATTCTTTTCTAATATCTACAAAGAAAAACACAGTGGGATACACAGACACAGAAACAGTCTCCTTGTCAAATGACTTACTAGAAACAGTCCACTCCATACCAAACAAACCTCCTTTTTTACCTATTCTCAGATCATGAGAAAAAACCACAAACACAAACCAACACCCACAAATGCACCTCCTTCTTCCAAGTAGGTCTGTGACTATCTGGAGTGTCCTCTGACTGGTAGGACATACGATGTAACCCAGAAATGGCCTTTCTGTCTCAGATCTGGTCTCCTTCGTCAAATCTGTGAATTTGTAAGGAGGCAGTTGTGAGCCAATTCCTATGCTCTCAGGAAAGACCCCTCTTCAGAGCTTTCTTGGTATTTGGCAACCCTTACATCAGTAGGTACCAAGAAAGACTGACTCTGTCCTTGGTAAATCCAAAGAAATGAGCCCACTGTGACTGCGACTGGGACTGGCTCAGGGTGCCTGGCTTCCAGGATCACAAAATTCAGAGACCTCCATCACCAAGGAAGTGAGGTGAGGTCACTACCTTCAGAAAATGAATGAGGTCACTGTCTTGGCCACCACTTTGTCCTAACAGTTTCTTCCTATTGTCTCCTGACATGGAGGCTGCCCTACTTCCTGTGATACTTTCACATGTTAGAATGGTATAGAAACCATAGTCACCTGGGAACAGCTCTCCACACAGGCCTGGTTTGGTCCATCTTCCCTACATTAAGAATAGAGAGGCTGACTCAGACACATCCTTTCATCCTGACCATGTTGTTTGCCATGGAATATGACTTTTGTTCTCTCAGGTCCTTCATAGCTGCCTGCATCTTCTCCAGGGATAATTTCTGCATGGATTTTGAGGTACTCAGCAGGTGGAAGATCTCCTAACTTCCTGTATTGTAATACCAACTTTGTCCCTGCTCTTCTGTAAAGTGAGATTGAGGGAATATTGTATGGTCAGGGTTAATAGCATGTTCGATTTGGGTTGGAAATCATTCTGCTGGATGAATAATTGTATTGAGAACCAGCGATATTTATAAGAATATAGAGGGAAAACATAAGTATGAAAACAGAAATCTTGGTAATATTTGAAGCCCAGAAGCATTTGGACCCTTGATTGGGTTCCTTAGCTTGAGTTATGTTTTGCACCGAGGTCTCAGTTAAATTGATATACAATGGCATAAGACCCTGTACCTCAGATGATTAAATGTAGAAGAGAACATCCAGTCAAAAAGGGATTGTGTGTAGGATTAGGAAGATAGTCAGTAGGTTTAGGAGGAAGAGTGAGTCTAGGATTTGGACCAAATGTTCTTTAGCAATAGGGTTTTGGTTAGAGAGTGAATATAAATGACACCATATGTGAAGAGTCAGGCACAATGATGAACTGGGGAAAATATGTAGGAAAGCAGACATCAATAGAGACATTAGGAAATCTGGCAAAGTATAACATGATAGGATTAGAGATTTTCAACAGGTTTGAGGTTGAATACATAATCTTAAGAAGAAACAAATTTGTAGTCACCAATAAGATTGACATTTGAGAGCATTAGGCAACCTGGACATGTATATATATAGTAATCCATGTTCACATTCCATTGAGGCTTTGGTACATTCATAAGGGTGACCTTCGCATTTTGTGTCCAAAATATTACTGTGATAATATGTATATGAAGATCAGGTGCCATGAGTATTTCTTCCACCATTTCTGGGGGAAATATTTTGAAAAGATATAAATTAGTACTGGGGATACTAATCGGCTTACCCTGTGTTGATGAATATAGAGATGATGCATTAATAGACCATAATGTGAATAAATTATATGACTGGTTCCAAATTTAAATAATGGATTGTATTGATATCTGAAAAAATAGAAGAAATCATTTATTGATATACATACATTCATTCCAACCACTTACATATCTAATGGTTATCTTAGGGTTACCGTTTATCATGAATAGTGAATGAGTTTTGCTTCAAAAATGATTATGGAATCGAAAATAATGTGTTTAGAAAGAAGTCTAGTGAAAAGACGAGTCAAGAAACATGGAGAAATATAAGTGTTCTGAAGGAGGAAGTGATTGAAAGTGAACCAAATGTTTATAAATTTGTGAATTTGTGAATGAAAGGATATATTTTATGATGTCTATAAACTGAAGAAATAATAACGTACCAGGTTTGAATAAAAATGAACTTTAATAAACACATCACATTCAATAGGAATCTACTTGCATTGATGTTAAACTTGGTCAGTTACTGTAGAAATATTACGATTTGTAAGCACCCTTCCCTGAAGTTAGTTTTCAGTACTAGGAAACAAATATGTATTTCAGTGGACGTATATTTCTGAGAATAAACTTGTTAAAAGTTGATTATAAATCCACATATCTGAATATGAATGAATTCAGGCGGTGTATAAGAAGACACATATATTTCATATTTTGGTAAATCTGGAGAATATATATATATAGACACACAAACACACACACATTATAATGTAGCAATATATATGCCAATTGAAATTCATCATGAAAAATAACTCATCTGCATATTCCAAAATATTCATTTTACTGAACAGTAATATATGTATAGTGTTGTTCATCTAGGAAGCTCACTCATGGGTTGAATTTTCTGTTAAAACAGCGTTTAGGAGGAGTGATCTCTTCTCACAATTTGTATCTGCCAATTCAGCCACCTCACAAGAATGTACATGTGAAACCAGGTAGGATTCTATTTGTGCATATAAAAATACATTTGCTTAATAGGCTACAGAGAAAGGGAGACAGGAATTCACATATTTCTTAACTTTAAAAACACATGGAGAATTATTTCAACAAATAATTGACTAGATTTATAACTCCTACCTTATATCATGCAAAAGGTAAGTCCAACTATACACCATGCTTCCTCTGAAATGCTTGTATTTCTATTCTGTTTGGGTTATTTTTCTCCATTATATTAGGATTAGTAGTCAGAGTTTAGTAGGGTATGGGTTAGTGTCAGGGATTCAGTATTTCAAACAGAAAATTGTAAAATGAATCCAATGTTTATGCAAATATGTGCTAAACAAAATCTTCTCTCTCTCATCCAGAACAATGACTTGACATTCCCTTCGCCCCAAGTAAGTCAGAATTAGAGGAGAAGAGTTAGAAAATCTGTGAATATATATTTAGAATGGAAAATGCTCAGGAATTCACAACCTTGGAGTTGATAGAGCAGTTTCCAAAAGTAAGTGACATGGTAAACACTCCACAAACATGGAGATCTGCTGGCCTAAACACTTCTTGAGAAATTGCCTCTGAGCTTGGGCACTTGAAATATATGTTGATTTCAGGAGCTTTAACTTCCGATGTAGTGAGACCATCAAAGCTAGGTCTGCATCTATGTGACCAGGAGGACATGGTTTCTTATTTTCCAATGAACATGAGGCAGCAGTTCTAAATTCTCTCTTTGTAGCTAAATTGTGGCCACTGGGGCTAAGTGTCTCCCCATGTGGACTGTGAAGCCATTTGGTCATCCTCGACTTTTCGTTTTGTTTCTTGCTGCTGCACTGGGAGTTTGGTATTTGCTTCACGAAATACAAGGAGTTCAAGTGGGACACAGTGCTGGAGGGAGTTCTGTCACGTGTGGTGGGTCAGTGTCTGCATGAGAATGCACCAACTAGGCTTCTATCCCACATAGCTTGCCCCTTGACCATAGCAACCTGACTCTAAACATTGCCGTGAAAAATCTCCATATAACAAGATGCCTTTATATAGAAGGGTCTGCTGGCTGCACCGTGTCTGTCTCAAGGCATTTGAAAGTCAATGGCAGATCCACATGGCCCCACCAGAGATGTTTTATCACACACCTGCACACCACTGCTCTAGGCCCACTACTCAGCAGGCTCCAACTTACTGGCATCTCTGTTCTACACGATTTTCATGATACCTAGTCAATCAAGGCACTGTCTGGTATACTCATGATCAGCAACAGGACATCCAATGGTTCTCCAGTGCCACCTGGTCATGAGAATTTCTAAAATTTTATGGTATTTATCTAACTATTTTTCACAGATGAAGTTGTTGGTACTGTGGGTTTCAATTCATTCAGGATCCATTAAATGTTGAGGAAGCTCATTTTAATGAAGGATCTGGAGATCTCTCACAGGCAAGGCTTCCCAAAGAGTGGCCAAATTGTCACATGAAGCCAGGCCCATTGAGGTCTACAATGTGAGGTCATGTGTGTTTTGACTCTCAACGATGGCTGCCAAGTCTTTCAGAATAAAACCTGTGATATCCTAGCTGAGATTCCCAGTGCTCTCTGGAAAGCCTCCCTGGGCCTAGACCTCAGTTTCCAAGGGCGACTCTCATGTGTGGCCTCCTGAAATCCCAACAACATTCATGGCAATACTTCTCTGAAGTTAGTTCCAAATCTCATTCTCTAAGGGGAATCACATCAGAGTTCAAGCCCAGGTGGACCCAGTCATCTCTTCCAACTACCACACAAATGACCACAATTAAAACCAAAACACTCCCACATGGTTCTCATCTTCTTCCATATAGACACACATCATAACCTGTGGATGGAGTTTTCCATGAGGGGCACAGCCAAACCAGTGCCCAAAATAAGCTCCCTTGCCCCTCATTTGCCTAACGTCAGGGTGGATTGGACATGCTTCCTGTGAACCAGGAGTGATCAAATAGGCCTGCCGTAAATGCTCCACTTCTCCACTTTGAGGCCTTCTTACTGTGGGGATTATATTCTTCTTTTTCTAAATTTTTTTGGAAATTTAATTGGAAAGTTAAAAAAATTGTTTTGCAGAATGTTAAATTTCTAATGGCAAAGACTTCACCTTGTTTGTGAAGGAAACCTTGATGCCTTGCCAATCTGGTAACATGGAGACACTCAAAATTTTCTTTTACATACTACATGGATGAATGGCTACAGCTCATAGTTTTTTAAAACTGAAAGGCAGATACCAGCAAGTAAGATAACAAATAAAAGACAATTTTATTAAAAAATAAAGTTGTTAAATGACTCAAATATTGGAAATTCAATTCTTTTTATTTTTGGTTGTTCAAAACATTATAAAACTCATGATATATCATCTTTCATACATTTGACTCAATTGGGTTATGAACTCCCATTTTTACCCCAAATACAAATCGCAGAATCACATCAGTTACACACTCACGTTTTTACATAATAGCATACTAGTTATTGTTGTATTCTGCTACCTTTCCTATCCCCTACTATTCCCCCTCCCCTCCCATCTTCCCTCTCTACCTCATCTGCTGTTGTTTAATTCTCTCCCTTGTTTTCCCCTCTTTAGCCTCACAACCTCTTATATGTAATTTTGTGTAACATTGAGTAGTCTCCTACCATTTCCATATGCTTTTCCTTCTCTCTCCCTTTCTCTCCCCCCACTCATCTCTGTTTAGTTTTAATATTTTTCTCATGTTCTTCCTCCCTGTTCTGTTCTTATTTGCTCTCTCGATATAAAAGGAAACATTTGGCATTTGTTTTTTAAGGATTGGATAGCTTCGCTTAGCATAATCTATTCTAATGCCATTCATTTCCCTGCAAATTCTATGATTTTGTCATTTTTCAGTGCTGTGTAATACTCCATTGTGTATAGATGCCACATTTTTATTATCCATTCGTCTATTGAAGGGCATCTAGGTTGGTTCCAAAGTCTAGCTATTGTGAATTGTGCCGCTATGATCATCGATGTGGCAGTATCCTTATACTGCTCTCTATTAAAATCCTCAGGGAAGAGTCTGAGAAGGGCGATATCTCGGTCAAATGGTGGTTCCATTCCCAGCTTTCCCAGGAATCTCCATACTGCTTTCCATATTGTACTCACCAATTTGCAGTCCCACAAGCAGTGTACAAGTGTACCCTTTACCCCACATCCTCACCAACACTTATTGTTGTTCGGCGTCATAATGGCTGCCAATCTTACTGGAGTGAGATGGTATCTTAGGGTGGTTTTGATTGCATTTCTCTGACTGCTAGAGATGGTGAGCATTTTTTCATGTACTTGTTGATTGATTGTATGTCCTCCTCTGTGAAGTGTCTGTTAAGATCCTTGGCCCATTTGTTGATTGGGTTATTTGTTATCTCATTGTTTAATTTTTTTGAGTTCTTTGTATATTCTAGATATTAGGGCTCTATCTGAAGTGTAAGGGGTAAAAATTTGTTCCCAGGATGTAGGCTCTCTATTTACCTCTCTTATTTTTTCTCTTGCTGAGAAAGATCTCTTTAGATTAAGTAAGTCCCATTTGTTTATTCTTTTTATTAACTCTTGGGCTATGGGTTTCCTATTAAGGAATTTGGAGCCCAACCCCACAGTATGTACATCGTAGCCAACTTTTTCTTCTATCAGACGCAGTGTCTCTGATTTTATATCTGGCTCCTTGATCCATTTTGAGTTAACTTTTGTGCATTGTGAGAGAAAGGGATTCAGTTTCATTTTGTTGCATATGAATTTCCAGTTGTCCCTGCACCATTTGTTGAATATACTATCCTTCTTCCATTGCATGCTTTTAGGCCCTTTTTCAAATATAAGAAAGTTGTAATTTTGTGGATTTGTCTCTGTGTCCTCTATTCTGTACCATTGGTCCATCTGCCTGTTTTGATACCAGTACCACACTGTTTTTGTTACTATTGCTTTGTAGTACAGTTTGAACTCTGGATTCACACTTCCTGCTTAGAATTGCTTTCGCTATTCTGGGTCTTTTGTTTTTCCATATGAAATTCATGATTATTTTATCTATTTCTACAAGAAATGCCATTGGGTTTTTGATTGGCATCGCATTAAACCTGTAGAGAACTTTGGGTAATATCGCCATTTTGATGATGTTATTTCTGCCTATCCATGTACAGGGCATACTTTTCCATCCTCTAACATCTTCTTCTATCTCTCTCTTTAGGGTTCTGTAGATTTCATTGCATAAATCTTTCACCTCTTTGGTTAGGTTGATTTCCAAGTTTTTTATTTTCTTTGAGTATACTGTAAAAGGAGTGGTTTTCCTCATTTAAATTTCAGAAGTTTTGTTGCTGATATACAGGAATGCCTTAGATTTATGCGTGTTGATTTTATATCCTGCCACTTTGCTGAATTCATTTACTAACTCTAGCAGTTTCTTTGTAGACCCTTTTGGGTCTGTTAAATATATTATCATGTCATCCAAAAATAGCGATAATTTAAGTTCTTCTTTTTCTATTTTTAAGTCTTTAATTTCTTTTGTCTGTCTAATTGCTCTGGCTAGTATTTCAAGAACTAAATCGAATAGAAGTGGTGATAGATGGCATCCCTGTCTTGTTCCAGATTTTAAAGGGAATGCCTTCAGTTTTTCTCCATTTACGATGATGCTAGCCTGAGGTTTAGCATATATAGCTTTTACAATGTTGAGGTAAGTTCCTGTTATTCCTAGTTTTTATAGAGTTTTAAACATAAAGGGATGCTGTACTTTGTAGAATGCTTTTTCTGCATCTATCAAGATGATCATATGGTTCTTCTCTTTAAGTCTATTGATGTGGTGAATAGTATTTATTGATTTCCGTATATTGAACCAGCCTTGCATCCCTGGGATGAATCCCTCTTGATCATGATGCACAATTTTTTTATGTGCTTTTGTATTTGATTTGCCAGGATTTTATTGAGAATTTTTGCATCCAAGTTTATTAGAGATATTGGTCTGTAGTTTTCTTTCTTTGAAGTGTCTTTGTCTGGTTTTGGGATCAGGGTGATGTTGGCCTCATAGAATGAATTTGGAAGAACTCCTTCTTTTTCTATTTTTTGAAATAGCTTGAAAAGTATTGGTATTAATTCATCTTTGAACGTTTTGTAGAACTCTGCTGTATAACCATCTGGTCCAGGGTTTTTTTTGGTAGGTAGTCTTTTGAAGGTTTCTTCTATTTCTTCCTTTGTTATTGGTCTATTTAAATTTTGTGTGTCTTCCGGACTCAATCTGGGCAGATCATATGACATAAGAAATTTATCGATATCTTCATTATCTTCTGTTTTATTGGAATATAGGGTTTCAAAATACTTTCGAATTATCTTCTGTATTTCTGTAGTGTCTGTTGTGATATTGCCTTTTTTATCCCATATGTTAGTAATTTGAGTTCCCTCTCTGCTTCTCTTCATTAGCATGGCTAAGGGCCTGTCGATTTAATTTATTTTCAAAAAACCAACTTTTATTTGTTCAATTTTTTTGTTTCAATTTTGTTGATTTCTCCTCTAATTTTAATTATTTCTTGTCTTCTACTACATTTGTTGTTTTGCTCTTTTTTTTCTAGGTTTTTGAGATGTAGTGTGAGATCATTTATTTGTTGTTTTTTTCTTTTTTTGAGGAAAGAATTCCAAGAAATGAATTTCCCTCTTAAAACTGCTTTCATTGTTTCCCACAGAATCCGGTATGTTGTGTCTGTATTTTCATTTGTATCTAAGAGATTTTTTATCTCCTCCTTTATGTCTTCTGTAACCCATTGATTATTCAGTAACATATTGTTCATTTTCCATGTGATGTAGAATTTTTCCTTCCTTCTTCAATCATTAATTTCAAGTTTCATTCCATTATGATCAGATATGGTGCATGGTATTATCTCCATACTTTTATATTTACTAAGAGTTTCCATATGGCATAATATATGGTCTATATTTGAGTAGGACCAATGTGCTGCTGAGAAGAACATGTATCCACTTTATGATGTTTGATATATTCTATATATGTTGGTTAAGTCTAGGTTATTGATTGTGCTATTGAGTTCTATAGTTTCTTAATTCAGATTTTCTCTAGAGGATCTGTCCAATGGCGAGGGTTGTGTGCTGAAGTCACCCGTAATTATTGTGCTATAGCCTATATGACTCTTGAACTTGAGGAGAGTTTGTTTTATGACTTGGCACCACCATTGTTTGGTGCATACAAATTGATAATTGTTATGTCTTGTTGGTGAATGTTGCCTCTTAACAGTATATAGTGTCCTTCTTTATCACTTTTGATTAACTTAGGTTTTAAGTTGATTTTATTCGATATGAGTATGGCCACTCCTTCTTGCTTCCGAGGGCCAACAATGGCTGCGAAGTCTTTCAGAATAAAATCATGTGATTTCCTGGCTGAGATTCCCATTGCTCTGTGGAAAAGCCACCTTGGGCCTAGATCTCAGTTTGAAAGGGTGACAATCATGCGTGGCCTCCTAAAAACCAACACAATTCATATCAATACTTCTATGAGGTACGTTCCAGAACTCAGGCTCTAAGGGGAATCACACCAGAGTTCAAGCCCAGGTGGACCAAGTCATGTCTTCCAACCCCCACACAAATGACCACAATTACAACAAAAAAACTACCACATGGCCCTCATCTTCGTACATAAAGACCCTCATCAAACGTTCTGGATGGAAGTTTCCATGAGGGTTGCAACTAAAGACAGTTTTCAGAATAAGCTCCCTTGCCTCTAATTTCCCTAAAGTCAGGGTGGCCTGGACACCCTTCCTGTGAACCAGGAGTGATCACAAAGGCCTGCCATTAATTCCGCTTTGTTTCTATAATTTGAGGCTTACTGAATGTCAGGTATAGATTTTTTATGTGATTTGGAGTCATGAGAAAACCCAAGCACATCTGGAGAGCATTCAAGAATTCATTTGACAAAGAGGATCCCTAATCTCACTTGAAGGGGGTCAGGAACCTAACAGAGAAAGGCAAGAATCTTCATCCACAATGACTGCTCTTTTTGCCATTTTGGTTTTGAATGCACAGATGGGATCTTTCTTTAGATCCATCAGGTGCTGAGAATCGAAGCCACAGCCTCACACAGGGCCAAGAGGCAGATTCAGACAAATCCCTTTCCAAAGCAATTAAGCAAAGAGCCACAGGTGATGCCCATTTATTTCCATTTGAAATTTTTTTCTTCAGGCTTCACAAAGGGGTGGCCTGAGGCAAAGACCTTCCTGACATTCAGGGCAACAGAACCTTGATTGGTATACTGAGCTTGAATTATGTTCTGCACCGAGGTCTCAGATAAATCGATATACAATGGCATAGGACCGTGTACCTCAGATGATTGAATGTAGAAGAGAACATCCAGTCAAAAAGGGATAGTCTGTAGGATTAGGAAGATAGTCAGTAGGTTTAGGAAGAAGAGTGAGACTAGGAGTTGGACCAAAAGTTCTTTAGCAATAGGGTTTCAGTTAGAGAGTGAATGTAAATGTCAGCACATCTGAAGAGAAAGTCACAATGATGAACAGGGAAAAATATGTAGGAAAGCAGATATCAATAGAAAGATTAGGAAATCAGGCAAAGTATAAAGTGAGTGATAGGATTAGACATTTTCAACAGGCTTGAGGTTGAATATATAATCTTAGGAAAAAACAAATATGTAGTAATCAATAGGATTGACATTTGAGAGCATTAGGCACCCTGGACATGGATGTTTTTAGTAATCCATGGTCACTTTCCATTTAGGCTTTGGTACAATCATATGTGTGACCTTTGCATTTTGTGTCCAGAATACTACCATGATAAAATTTATATGTTGATAAGGTGACATGAGTATTTCTTCCACCATTATGGGGAGTAATATTCTGGAAACTTATAAATTAGTACTGGTGATACAAATAGGTGTACCTTGTGTTGATCATTATTGAGATGTTGCATGAATAGACCAGATTGTGAATAAAGTATATAACTGGTTCCAACTTTAAATAATGGATTGAGTTTGCATCTGAAAATGTATTGGAAATCTTATATTGATATATATACAATCATTCCAACCAGTTATGTAATGGTAATATTAGGGTTACAGTTTATCGTGAAGAGTGAGTATTGCTTCAAAAATGATTATGGAATCAAAAATAATGTGTTTAGAAAGAAGTCTAGTGAAAAGACCAGTAAAGAAACATGGAGGAATACATGTGTTCTGAAGTAGTAAGTAAATGAGAGTGAACCAAATGCCTATAATTTTGTGAAGTTGTGGGTGAAAAAATATATCCTATGATGTCCATATACTGAAAAAATAGTAATGTACCAGTGTTGAGTAAAAATGAACTTCAAAATACACATCATGTCCCATAGCAATCTACTTGCATTGATGTTAAACTGGGTCAGGTACTGTAGAAATATTAGGATTTGTATGCACCACCTACTGAACTTAGTATTCAGTAGTAGGAAACCAATATGTATTACAGGTGTATAAATATTGCTGAAAATAATCTTGTAAAAATTGGATTTTGAACCCACATACATGAATATAAATGAATTTAGGGAGTGTATAATAAGACACATATTTTTCATATTTTTTTAAAATCTGGAGAATATATATACATATATATATATATATAATATATAATATATATATATATTATATATATTATATATATAATATATAATATATATATTATATATATATACACATATATATACATATATAATATATATATATGTATATACATACACATATATATTTTTTTTCCAGATTTAAAAAAAAATACATACACACACACACACACATTAATATTTAGCAATATATATGCCAATCGAAATTCATCATGAAATATAATTCATCCACATATCCAAAAATATTCATTTTACTGAACATGGATTTATGTATAGTGTTTTTCACTAGGAAGCTCACCCATAGGTTGAATTTTCAGTCCCATCATTATTTAGGGAGAGTCATCTGTTCTCACAATATTATATTCCACAATCAGGGAGCTCACAAGATTGTCCGTGTGATACCAGGTAGGATATTATATATATATGTATAAAAAAAATACATGTGCTGAATAGGATACAGAGAAAGGGAGACAGGAATTTATATATGTGATAATTTTAAAAAATCATGGAGAAATATTACAATGAAAAGTTGACTAGATTTAAAACACATACTCTTGATAATGCAGAAGGCAAATAGAAGTATACACCATGCTTCCTATGAAAGGCCTGTATTTCTATTCGGTTAGGTTTCTTTCTCTCCATGATATTAGGATTAGTAGTCAGAGTCTAGTAGGGTATGGGTTAGTGTCAGGGATTCAGTATTTCAAATGGAAAAAAGGAAAATGAATCTAATGTGTATGCAAAAATGTGATACACAAAAATCTTCCCTCTCTCATCCAGAACAATGCCTTGACATAACCATTGCTAAAAGTAAGACACAATTAGAGGAGAGGAGTTAGAAAATCTGAATATATATGTGGAATGGAAAATGCTCAGGAGTTCACAACACTGGAGGTGGTAGAACAGTTTCCAAAAGTAAGGGAGAGGGTAAACAATCCAGAAACATGGAGCTGTGCTGGCCTTGAGACTTCTTGAGAAATTTCCTCTGAGGTTGGGAACAAGAAATATATGTAATTGTTAGGAGATTTAGCTTCGTTTGTAGTGACACCATGAAATCTGGGTCTGCATCTCTATGACCTGGAGCACATGGTCCTTATTTTCTAATGAACATGAGGGAGCAGTTCTGAATTCTCTCTTTGTAGGTAAACTGTGGCCACTGGGAGCTAAGTGTCTTTCCGTGTGGACTGTGAAGCCATTTGGTGATCCTCCACTTTCCAGGGTGTTTCTTACTGCTGCACTGGGAGTTTGGTATTTGCTTCATGAAATACAAGGAGTTCAACTGGGACAAAATGCTGGAGGGAGTTCTGTCATGTGTGGTTGGTCAGGGATGCAAAGAGAATGTACAAACCAGGCTTCTATCCTACATAGCTTTCCCCTTGACTATAGCAACCTGATTCTGAACATTGCCCTGAAACCTCTCCATATGACAAGATGCCTTTACATATAAAGGTCTCCTGCCTGCACCATGTCAGTCGCAAGTCTTTCGAAGCCAATGGAAGATCCAGGTGGTCCTACCAAAAATATTTATTTACACACCTACAGTCCACTTCTCTACGCCCACTAGTCATTAGGCTCCAAATTACTGGCATCTCTGTTCTACACCATTTTCACGAAAACCAGTCAATCAAGGCACTCTTTGGTACACTCATGATCAGCAACAGGAAATCCAAAGTTTATCCAGTGCCACCTGGTCATGGGAATTTCAAAAATTTTATGGTATTAATCTAGTCATTTTTCAAAAATGAAGTTAGAGGCACTGTGGGTTTCAATTAATTCAGGAACCATTAAATGGTGAGGAAGCTCATTTCAATGAAAGCTCTGGAGAACACTCACAGAAAAGCCTTCCAAACGACTGGCCAAAAGGTCACATGAATCCAGACACATTGAGGTGTACAATGTGAGGTCCATATGTGTTTGGACTCTCAACTAGGGCTGCCAAGTCTTTAAGAATTAAATCATGTGATATCCTGGCTCAGAATCCCCGAGCTCTGTGGAAAGCCATCCTGGGCCTAGATCTCAGTTTCCAAAGGCGATTCTCACGTGCGGCCTAGTAAAATCCCAAGAGAACTCACGACAATAATTCTCTGAGGTCAGATCCAGAACTCATTCTTTAAGGGGAATCACACCAGAGTTCAAGCCCAGGTGATCCCAGTCATCTTTTCCAACTACCACACAAATTACCACAATTAAAACAAGAACACTCCCATATGGCCCTCATCTTCTTTCATATTGACACTCATCATAATTTTGCTGGAGGTTTCCATGAGGGGAGCAGACCAAGACAGTGTTCAAAATAAGCTCCTTTGACCCTCATTTGCCTATAGTAAAGCTGGCCTGGACACCCATCCTGTGAACCAGGAGTGATCAAATAGGCCTGCCATTAATACCGCTCCAATTCTCCAATTTGAGGCCTACTGACTGTTTGGTTTAGATTCTTTATGTGAATTTTAGTCATGAAATAACCAAGCACCTATGGGCTAGCCTCTGCAGGTTTTGAAGAACTCATTTGACCCAAAGGATCCCTATTTTCACTTGATGGAGTTCAGGAACCTTACAGAGGAAGTCGAGAGACTTCATCCCAATGGCTGCTCTTTCTGCCATTTTTCCTTTGGATGCAAACATGGGAACTTTCTTTAGATCCATCAGGTGCTGAGAATCTAAGCCTCAGCCACACACAGGGCCAGGGGGCTGATTCAGTCACATCCCTTTTCAAAGCACTTAAGAAAAGAGCCACAGGTATGCCCAATCATTTCCATTTGAAAACTGTTTTCTTCAGGCTTCACAAAGGGGTGGCCAGATGCAAAGAACTTCCTGACATTCAGGGCAACAGAACAATAGGTAAGCAAAAGGCCCAAAGCAGGGTTTCTCCTCTGAGACTTTCCTCGTCACACTGATATCTGAGTTTTCTGAGATGCTCGCCATCACCTACAGCTATCCAGTACATGGCCATTTCACAGAGCTTGGAGGTGGTACATATCTTGGACACAAAACCATGGGCCTATTCTTGAAATTGGCCGGAATTCAGGACGAAAATAGAAACTTAGGAAGGTAGCAGGTGTTGCTCATCGATAAGGCAAGCTACAGTCCATTCATAAACGGGGCAATATGAATGCTGAGAAGCTTTCTACTAGACACGACACATCCATTGATGAATTCTCTTATCTAATGTCTACAACCACGGAAACAGTGGAATACACAGACATAGAAACACTCGCCCTGTGAAAAGACTTACTAGAAACAGTCCACTTCAAATGAAACAAACCGACTGTCCTACCTATTCTCAGAAAATGAGACAAAACCACAAACCCACAACCACACCCACAAAGGCACCTCCTTCCCCTAAGTAGGTCTTTGACTATGCGGAGTGTCCTCTGACTTGTAGGCCATAATACGTTCCCCCGAAATGGCCTGTCCTGTCTCAGATCTGGTCTCCTTGGCAAACTCTGTGAACTTCTCAGGAGCCAACGGTGAGCCACTAACGACTTTCTCAAGAAAAGCCCCGCTTCTGAGCTTTCCTGGCATTTGGCCTTCTCACGTCTGAAGGTACCAAGAAAGACTGACTGCATTTAGTAAATCCAAACAAGTGAGACCATAGGGACTGGGACTGGGACTGGCTATGGGTGCCTGGCTTCCTGGATCCAAAGTTCAGAGAGTTCCATCACCATGGAAGTGAGGTGAGGTCACTTCCTTCCTGAACTGAATGAGGTCCCTGTCTTGGCAACCACTTTGTCTTAACTGTTACTTCCAAGGGTCCCATGAGATTGAGGCTGCCCCTACTTCCTGTGACACTTTCACAAGTTAGAATGGTATATCAACCATAGGCACCCAGGAATAGATCTCCACACAGGCCTGTTTTGGTCCATGTTCTCTACATTAAGAAGAGAATCTGATTCAGACACAACCTTTTATCCTGACCGGGTTGTTTGCCATGGAAGATGACTTTTGGTCTCTCAGGTCCTTCATAGCTGCCTACATCTTCTCCAGGGATCATTTCTGCATGGGCCTTTGAGGTTATCAGCAGGTGGAAGTTTCCCTACATTTCTGTATTGTAAAATCAACTCTTTCCCTGCTGTTCTATAAAGTTAGATTGAGGGAATAGTGTATGATTATGGTTAAAAACATGTTTGATTTGGGTTAGAAATCATTGTGCTGGATGAATAATGGTATTGGGAACCTGCTATGTGTATAAGAATATATAGGTGTAATATATGTATGAAAAAAGAAATCTAAGTATGATTTGAAGGCCAGAAGGGCATTGGGCCCTTGATTGGGATACGCAGCATTGAATTACGTTCTGCAGAGATGTCTCAGATAAATCGATATACAATGGCATAGGACCTTGTACTTTGCATGAATT